>NW_009733376.1:21514-84219 GCF_000703405.1 Apaloderma vittatum
TTTCACTGTGAGGGTGACAGAGCCCTGGCACAGGCTGCCCAGAGAGGTTGTGGAGTCTCCTTCTCTGGAGACTTTCAAAACCCACCTGGATGCAATCCTGTGTGCCCTGCTCTAGGTGATCCTGCTCTGGCAGGGAGGTTGGACTAGACAATCTTTTAAGGTCCCTTCCAACCCCTAGCATTCTATGATTCCATGATAATTCTTTTTTCTCTTTCATCTGACATTTTTAAAAAAAAAAAATCACTTAAGTGAAGGTGCTCTCTATATTGTACAGAGACTGAAACAGCAGCAAGAAAATGTGACTTTGAAATAATGGGATCTATAAGAATAGGCAATTTCATTCAAGTATGGTGATTTAGTGCCCTGTTAGTGTCCTGATGTATAACTCCATTTCCAAAGACCATAGGTTTCTTCACAAGCGTAATGACAGACTTAAAACTCGTGAGACTAATGCCACCACAGCTTTCTCTGTCCTCAGCTGTTCCACATAATTAGAGGAGTAAGGGAATTTTGTTCTCTCCTAATGGATTAGCTCCAAGAGGAATAAATCAGATAATGTTGCCTTCTTGGTTTTTTCCCCTCTCTCTCTAAAAACCAAGACAGCCCACACAGCAGAGTGCAAAACAAGGGCTGGTCATGATTTTTCTTGCCTATGTTCTGTGTTACAGATGTGATCCCAATTCCAGTGTTATCAGGACAGACTTTTTAAAGTGCTCTGGTTCTGTTGTTGGTTGCTTTTGGTACTAACTTCAGCTTCTGTGTTTGCTCTGCTCACAGACGATGGCCCTTACTCGAAGGGGAGCAAGGACTCTGGTGGGATGGACGCAGCCCTGGTCTCCAGAAGGCAAAGCATCCCAGGTAAAGGAGTGGTGATCAGCTCCTGCTCTAAAACTTCGGGGCATCCATTACGCTTTACCTGGCTACCCCTAAAATGGGTAAAGAAAATGCAAGGCACTCATTTTGGCACATCTCTCAGCAAGGCTTACTCTGGAGGGCAGAAATGGATTGTGGTAACTGGTCTCAGTGGTATGTTACTGGTGCGATCACAGTCTGGCATGGAGCTGTTGATGGTGGTTACAGGTTGCTGGGAGAGAACTGGTTCCTGCCCTGATCTGACAACCACAAAGAAGAAAACAGCAGCAAAGGAGAGAGGGAAGAAGTGCTGCCACATCTGAGCTTGCTGGGTGGGGAGGGAGGCTGGCAGTGTCTGGCAAGCTTCGTATTTCCCACGTGTGACTAAGTTTATTTTGATATTTAGTCAGTCACAGCAGACTTTTGTGTGAGATAAACCTGAAACAGCTCTGGGGGCTGGTAGTACGGTTCCCTCTGTTGGTGCTGGGCTTTGCCTGCCAGTAGCACGCCACCTGGTTTGGATGGGCTGCTCTGGACAGCTTGTCTCCTTCCTAATAAAGCCCAGGGCTTGGTTTTGACTTCTGACCGTTAATAACCCAGTCATAGGTTTGGTTTAGTGTGTGCTAAGGGATGCGGAGGAAACAGAGCCCTTTTGCTATTGCTTTATCATTCAGCAATTTTTCTAGGGGATGTTCTGCATCCTCTGCAGCTTCTGCAAAATGTTGCCGCTGTACCGCAGCGCTGATGGAGAGAGGCTGACTGCCCGCTCATGAGAGACAGTATGTCCAGCTCAAGGCATCATGATGCGGAGGTCAAAATTCAGGTGTGCTCTTCCTGCTCTGGGATGCTTTTGAGCAGCAAAATCCAAGCATACATGCCAATAGAAGAAATCCAAGACTACTCGCTTAAAAATGATGTCTTGAAGGACCAGATCCTCCTTAGCAGTTCACTTTTACATCTGTGTGTGTCTGTGATAGCAGCAGTAGATTTATAGAGGCATTGGTCAAAATCCCTTGATAGATTGATCTCAGGGACTTGCCATTTTTTCAGAGCAGTGATTTCTCCTTGAACCCATAACAATGAGTAATTGCACTCTGGGAGTTCTCATTTTAAACACTTATCAAGGATCAAAATTAAACCCTATTGAAGAGCTAATAATCTGCCCTTGCAGCACCATCTGTGTTGATCATGTCTGTAGTTGAGAGGAAATTTGCAGGGTAGTGCCGGATGGTGTTCCTTCCAGCACGGCAGGGAGCGCCCACAAAGTTTCTGGCAGCCCCTGGGATCCTGGGCTGGTGAATTGAAAACTAAGTTACTGTAGTTGGCAAGGGATAAAAGCTGCGTTTAAAGAGCAGAAGCATTATGGACCTGATGTTTTACAACGAGCTGCCAGTGCCATCTTAAATGGGTGCCCAGCAGTGCCTAAACACCTTCCAGACTGGCACTAGATTGCAAAGAGGTTCCCTGCTTGTGTTAATCAAGTGCACAGATTATTCCAGGAAGTGCTTTACAAAGCAGATAGTCCATGGCAGGGCTCAATGTAAGGTGCAATTTCTGGTGTCATGGTGGCCTTATAGAAGGAGCAAAGTGCTGGCGACGAGACACCACAGTGCCAAATGACACTGTGTTTTTTCTCATTAAAAGAGGATGGAAGGGGGAAGCTCTGCACTAGCATGGATATTTTGTGAACATGTGTTATTTAAGAGACGTTGCCTTGCTCTGGAAAGCATAGTGTTCAAGAAATTTCAAATATTGCCTCTCCAAATAGAGTATCTCATTTAAACGTGGTGGGTTTTGTTGTGCATGGATTTCTGTCCACAGCTGTGGCGCTGCTGTTTAGCGTGTGCTGCCAATGCCCATCCCCACCTTCTTCTGCACAATCTTGGCAAAAAAAAAAAACTTGGCAAAAGGTGCTCTTGTATGAGGGAGACTGTTTTTCTCCTGTAAAATTATGGGAGATTTTAGTATGCTGGAGATAGTGGAGGTGAATGGATCATGTTGTAGATAAATTCTGCAAAAGCTTCTTAGAGGAGGCTCTGGCAAGGCATGAAAGTCATCTGATTTGCCCCAGGGCTAGTCCTCCTTTGAGCAAAGAGTGCGAGTGCTGTCACATGGATTAATGTGGAGCTGCCTTTTGCCAAGTTCACAGAGCTCTTGGTCTTTCCTCAGGCCAGTACTGGCTTTCCTGCTCACTCCCCTCCTCCATGTCAAATCCAGAACTTGGAATAGTTTAAGGACCCTGTTTTTGTAAAACTCAGACATAAGCTGTAATGAGATCAAAGCTGGCATCGGGTCAGGCTTGTATATAGGTGGTGGACAAAAAAGAACGTCACCTTGGACTAAAGGAAGGTCAAGTGTATGCTGCCTGCAGCACACAGAAGCAGTGCTAGTGCAGCAGGCATGGGGTGTGCATCCCCTAACTCTGACTCTGCCGTACTTATTATGGCGGGCAGCGCTTGTGGAACCACCTATGTTTAAAAGTGACTCGTGTCTTCCGTTCTAGGTGTAGGTGGGGTGGGTAATAGGGAGGAAATTTGACTTAGACCGCGTGCAGATGGGTGGGGAAACTGCTACGAATGAGCGAAGGTCATGCCTTCCTCTCCTTCCCTTGCTGTGATGGCAGGATCCCAACCTTCTCCACGTTACGTTCTTTATCTCCCAGCTCTTCTCATGATATTTTTTGAATCATGGTATTTTAAGAGCCACCCTGTTCTGTCCATCCAGGCAGCTACTGCAAGTCCACAGCAACCTACTTGGTAACTGTGACTGCCTGACACGCAGCTTTCCTAACACCCACTCTGCTCCATATCAAACGTCATTCCTGAGGTAGTGTCCCCAGACCACTGCCCAGATCCCATCACCTTGATTTTGAGTACTTCTGCTGCCTCCAGCACTTTGAAACAGAAAAGTTTTTATCCTCTCACAAGCCCTCACTCCTCTGCCTTGTCCTTCTTGGTCTTGTCTGAAAGACCTTCATGCAAAAGCTTTCCCTGCACGGCTGTGGGTCCATGCAGCGCGCACTTCTGTTTCGCAGTTTCGTTTTAAATAAATGGAAGCTGACTGTATAAATCCTCTCAGCTCTGCTCACACACCTCCTGTACAAAAGGGGTGTCCTTGGCATTGGGAGCAGCATGCCTTCCACTGAGATGTTTGCCTTTGCTCCTTATCTTTCAGAGGAGTTCAGAGGGGTCACCATTGTGGAGCTGATTAAGAAAGAAGGAAGCACCCTTGGATTAACCATTTCAGGTGGCACAGACAAAGATGGAAAGCCAAGAGTCTCCAATCTGAGGCCAGGAGGACTGGCTGCAAGGTGAGAAGCTGAAATGGGGTGCAGAGAGCACAGTAAAACTGGAGAGGAATGGTTGCATGTTCTAGATAACGAATGAATATGTTTATAATTAAAATAGTTGGCATCTGACTCCCTTTTTCAAGTGTCCCAGAATGCAAAGTTGTTGCTTCAGTAAGTAGAGCTTCTTCTATTTTGAGTTATTTCCCATGCTCTGTGCTTTTCTGCTCTGAAATTTGTGTAGGGATATTTGGGATTCTGTGAAATTAGGCAGCCTTGTCAGGAGAGCTGCATGGTACAATACATCTTGATCAAGCTAAGTGGTTTAATATTGTATCTGTTCTGAATACTGAGTATGTAAGTAACATTATTGGCTCAGAAAAAGAATGGAAGAAAGGCTCCAGGAAGCAGAAAAAGGGAGGGAGTAATTGAACAATTTTGCAGAAAACAGGCAAAAGGATAGATGTTTTCTTTTTTCCTGCTGGATTTTTTTTTTTTCTGACAGCTCTTCGTGTGCTTCCCTTTGACTGATTGCTTTGGATGAATGGGAACTGAGCAACAAAAAGAGAGGTTGTGAACATGTAGACTGTGATTGTTGCTGTATGTACAGATCTGAACGCTTGCCACTGGGGAAAGATAGATGGCTTCGATTGTAGCACTTCCCTCTGATAGCAGGCATGTGCAATCAGGCAGCTAAGATCAGCCTGATGTTGACGGCTTGTTCGGAAAGTCCCCCAGTTACCAAAAGTGTGCGCGGCATGTTCAGGCTGAGCATAGCAGAGACTTTGTGCTACCACTACTTATTTTTTTTTTTTTTCTTCTTCTTTATTTGCAGAAGCGACCAGCTGAACGTTGGGGATTACATCAAGTCGGTGAATGGCATTAACCTGACCAAGCTGCGGCATGACGAGATCATAAGCCTGCTGAAAAACGTGGGCGAAAGGGTCGTGCTGGAAGTAGAGTACGAGCTTCCGCCAGCCGGTGGGTGCCTCTCTGAAACAGCTACTCCCTTCTCTTGGCTGCTTTTTTGTCCTGGGGTACAGATGGGCTTGCTCGTGCCTTAGCCGTCATGGCCAAGGCAGTATCCAGGGGCATTTTCACGTTCTGCCTTCATCTGCTCGCGGCGCCGCGGTGGATGCTGCAGAGCTGTGTGCAGTCGGAGCAGAGTGCTTTTTCCAGCACAGTGGGTGCCTGTTCATGCACACTGGTGAGAGATGGCTGATTAGGTCTGTCTTGCCTCGGAGTGACTCGGTAGCACAGGCCAATCTGCCTCCTGATGCTGCTTCAGCTTGTTTTTCTTTATCCCTTTTGGAGTGTGGCTACAGAAGGTTTTATTCAGTCTTCAGCATGTACGGCCAGATCCTCTTGTCTGAACTGTGGCAAGTGCTGTTATTCCTCAAGATGCTTTGAAAGAAAGCTGAAGCAATTTACTTTCCAGCTGAGGGGCCCTGGCAGAAGCTGGCAAGCCCAACTAGCATTAACAAGGCTCTTGTCCTGACGTGGGAGACTGCGCTCTTGCCCTCATTTGTTTGTTCTGATTAAAACAAATTCCTCGATACACTTTCTTACCACAGTCTTTGCATTGTGAAAATAATCTTCCTGGTTATTACTCATTCCCTTACCCAGATCAATCAGAAGATGATCGGGCAGAAGGAATAGAACAACTGAAAATAAGATGACAGGAAAAACAAAACTAATGAAATCTAAACATTTTGACCCAGATAGGAAGCTATCTTACATTTCATAGCTTTACTGTAGCTGCTGCCTTTACATGGGAAGTATTAAATATATAAATGACCATCTAAAGCCTCAAGAACAACAAAAAATAAAATCTGAATTAGCTGAATCTCTGTCTGTCATCCTCTTCGGTTGTGCTGTAAACCTTAGTCAGCTTTTGCATACAACCCTAGTAAACCTGGAGCTCAAGTTTTCATGTTCTCGTGCTCACTAGAGATGACAAGTCTTAACCTTTCTCCTTAGCCATGAGCCTGGCTATCAGGAATCTGATAAGCTGTACTTACCGGCTAAGGAGCAGTGCCAGTGCTACATGGCTCAATCAATAGCAGCGATGAAAATGTCCCCACCTCTGAAACAGCAGGAAGAGCATGCTGAAATAGTGACTTCTCTTCAGTGAGATTATTGATGCTGTTTATGACTAATCCAAACAAAGAGACACTGCAAAGTACAGGGAATTTTCAAGTATTGCCTTGCTCCAGCTCATTGTGGGCTTTTATCTGCGGTGAGGGTTTGTAACTGTTGGGTGCGCCCTCCTCTCTCTCGCTCCCTTTCTTTCCCTGGGCAAAGAGCAGAAATGCAGAGTATTTCAATCGCTTGTGCCTGTGGGTTTGGATTTTTCTCCCCACTCTGTAATTTCCTGCTTTGAAAGAGACCTTGCAAGTCCAAGTCTGGTTTTCAGGCCACTGTGTTGTATCATCTCTTTCATAAATAAACCAAGTCCTGCTTTAACACTAGCTTAGGTTTTCCTGCTCCCCACTGATCTTATGAAAGGCTGTTGCAGAGCTTCATGCTTGGATGCTTAGGACAGAAATTGGATGGTTTCCGAACTCCTTTGTGGATGCTTTATACCCTTTTCTTGGTGTGTGAGTGTCACCCCTTATCTGGGAGCCTTCCTGTGTCCTGAGCTTTTCCCTTCTGGAATATTTCCAGGCCGTGTCCTCGTTGCAGCCTGTGCACAGCTGGAGCAAAGCGGCTGTGTGGGGGACAATGTTTTGAGAGTTTATTTGGCCCTGCTGCAGCCTGGTCCCTAGGGCTACCTGCCTGCAAGGCAGTACCATGCCTGTGCTCTACATCTTTTTCATTAGTTTAGCCCGAATTTGCGTGCAGGTGGTAAGCCCTCAGGGTGCTTGGCAGTGAGGACCGGCGTGGCTGCTGAGGACAGGGAGGAGAGTTTGCTCCAAAAGCACCCTCATGAGCCAAGGGGACATGCTGGCGAGGACATGCCTAGAGGAGCCTTCAGCTCCACTTTGCCTGGTTGAAGTCAAGCTCTTGGTCTTTTTTTCTGATTATCGTTGTGGCCATTCATTGCGCTTGGTTTGAAGATCAGGAATTGATCTTTTTGGAGTGGACCAGACTGAAATATGCCATGTGCAGTTCTGAATGGAGAAGGCTGGGAAATTTTCCCATATTCACTGCAGTAGTTCAATAAATCACTGAATAACAGGGGGATGGTAAGGGACGGGAACAGTTTCTTTCTTTTTCTCTTTACTTTTGTACATTAAATAGAACTGTATATTTAACATAAAATTACTGAATTGCCCCTAGGATCAGTTTAAAGGATTCACTTAATCTTTTTTAAAGTCAAAATATGAAAAGTAAGGAAAAAAAAAACCCTCAACCTTTTGCACTGAGGATTTTGGATTTTCATTTTCTTTAAGGTCAGCTGGTGCCTTGATTCCTTACACTGCTACTGGTTTTTTTTAATAAGTTTCCATCTGTGGCAGAAGCTTCTGGCTTTTCAGTAATGCTGAATGCATTAAAACCAGTTGATAAATGAGGTGGTTTTACTTGAATGTCAGAGTATTAACCAAAATAAATTTGAGGGGAGATGCACAGCAGTGAGCTGGTGAAATCATCCTAAAACATGAAGCTTGACTCTGACAAAGGTTCACACATCCAGGTTGAGGTATTTTTGCCTCCAAACAGGGAAGAGGCAATATGGGTGTTGGACAGTGCTGCTTGGATGAGTTTTGGCATTATTTTGCAGGGTGGCATAGGAAAGATTTGTCTGAGGGTAACTGAGTCTTCCTCTCTTCCTTCAGTGCCAGAGAGCAGTGCTGGCATCATTCCCAAGACCATCGAGGTGTCCCTCTACAAGGAAGGCAACAGCTTTGGCTTCGTGCTGAGAGGTTAGTAGCTTCTCCAGTGAAAAACATAAAAAGAACAGCTACTGGCAGAGGTGATTTGGGAAGAGGAAAGTAGGAAAATGAATGTCAAACCTCAGCTGAGAAGTAAAAGTGTGTCCTGGAGAGTATCCTGTGCAGCCTTGAAGGACTACCGGCTGCCTAATCCAGGGTAGTCTTTTTTTCTTCCAGGCTGTCAGCTCTTATGTGATAAATGTCTTTCCTTTCTCAGCACTCTCAGATTTTCAAACCTCCAGTGTCTTACAGCTTTCCCTGTTTGATTACAGGGGGAGCCCATGAAGACTGGCACAAGTCCAGACCGCTGGTGCTCACCTACGTGAGGCCGGGTGGTCCAGCAGACAGGTAATGCTCCTCTTGCACCTCCAACAGACCAGCAGCTCTTGCCGGGCTCCTGGGCCTGTGTCCTTGTCCTCCTTACTGGTCTCTCCCCAACGCTTCTCATGCTGGGGGTGTAGAACAGCACAGTGAGGGTGTGGGACCAGTGGTGTATGGGGAGGATGGGTCCTGGGGCTCATAGTCTGACCCATGGGTAGATGTTGTAGTTATAAGCAGAAACTCCTCTTCCAGAGACAGCCGCTTAATTAACCCTGTGCAGATGAATAGCTCATGCTGTATTAGAAAGCAAGAGGCAGTCTATCCATTCTCATGCCGCTAATTTAATGTGATGCACCTGGTACTATAAATAACCCAAACTACTGTCCCAAGGAATGTTCAGTTCCTACAGGATCAAAGTAATTGACTATATATATACAGAAATACACAAAATATTTATACAATATATATGTATAGAAATACAGAAAATATACAGAAAATATATCTAGATGTAAGTAAATACATACACACACAAAAAAACCCTTTTGCCTGTGGCTTCCTACAGGGAAGGGTCCCTGAAAATTGGGGACAGGCTGCTGAGCGTTGATGGGATCCCTCTGCACAGCATGACCCACGCTGATGCCCTCAACATCCTGCGGCAGTGCAGCCAGGAGGCACTCTTCCAGATCGAGTATGATGTGACCATCATGGGTAAGGGCAAGGTGGTTGTGGTGGCATTTTCTCTGACTGCCTGGAAGGTATCTGAGAGCAGACACAGTAACTGGGATACTCATTTCCAGTGGAAAAACTGCTGAGCAGTGTGCTGCCAACATGGGTGTAGGGTGTAGAGCACAAAGCTGGCTGGGCTGCATGCATCTGAAATACCCTTGTGCCGTGATGTGCCTTGATGGGAATGATGACTGGTTTTAAAGGAGAGGAAAAAGGTTTTCTAATGTAGGCAAAGAAGGCATAGGAGAAGTCAGGAGTTAAAGGGGGCTCTGCCAGCATTGCAAACCCTGCTGTTCGGTGTGTGAGGGGAGTGAGCTGCAAGCAGGCAGAGACTTGATGTGGCTGCGGCTTCAGTTCTGAAATGTGACCTTGCTTAATTCTGGAGCTATTCCCTTTCTTAGAAACATTAGTTCAGATCTGCTCCTGAAATAAATGAGGGGTGATCAACTGATTGACCCCAAATAAGACAGAATTTACTGAAGGACAGAGAATGGATATTTCTAAAAAGTGTTCTTCACAGTAGATATTAAGTTTGAGAGTTTGGAGGGTTGGTGTCTTTTTTTTTTTTTTCATTTGATTTTCTGTTTCAAGCCTTGGGAAAGGGTTTATTATTAGCTACTGTAAAGTCATTTTGAGCTGGCTTTGAGACACACAGCTGTTACTGCAAGAGGCGACATTAATGAGTTTAAGGTTACCACAGAGTCTGAAGCTGTGTGGTTCTGGAAGCTCGTTGAGCTATACATTAGAGTTTGATGTTGCTTATACGTCTCCAGAGGGGGTTCTGCCTTTACTTGAAGCCACAAGCTGGACTAGATTGGAGCCTTCTCCATAGATCTCACAAACCAGTTCAACACGTCTGAGCTTAGGATCCAGTGAGGAGCTGGAGCCTGTGATACCATGTCAGTGAGGTGGGAGATAAAACATATCTGCAGCTGAGAGTTTGATACCACACCAACCCCAAGGAAAGCGAGCTGAGAACACCAGCACTCACTCCATGCAATGCGCAAGAAGGCTGCATCAGGATAAGGGAGCTACTTGTGCCAGCCCTGAGGGCTTTCTGCTTCCTTTTAAGACTCCCTCCCCCAAGCTTTCCCCCTTCCTTTCAGCAGAAGCTCCACAAGCGTGGCCATACGGGATCTCCCCTGGGGAGGAGGCTGCCAGGATCTGGGCAGCACCGTGCCACGCAGACCTGGGCTCTGTTGGGAGAGCTGGAAGGAAAATCCAATGCATTGGCAGTTGGCTGCATGCTGCCCTCCTTCCGCCACGTGACAGGAGCAGCTTCTCTTTAGAAATTTGCTGGTATTTGTGAAAAAGAGGAAATACTTAAATGAGGGAAATCAGAAACTACCTGAACCCTATTTTCTGCCTTTCTGTATGATTGTGATTGTGGTAACTCTGCAGCGGTTGGTAAGGGTTGTCTATTCCGCTTCTCGCAGGCTGGCTGGGCTGGCAGCCCTGCCCGGGGAGGGGGCAGGCAGAGAGGAGGAGGGATTTTGCACAGAGCTGTCAAGTCTGAACAGTAGCAAACAATTAATGGTGCGTGGGAAATGGGCTTTTTTTGGATTTTGTTGTTTCTACAGTCCCCTGGTGCCTATGCTGCAGCAAGTTGATTGTTTTAAAACCTGACTTGAAGCAAAAATAGCCTTGAAGGTGTCTTGGTATTTCTTCTTGAGTAACCCTCCCACCTAGAACTGTTAGGGTTGAGTGAACACAGAGCGATGGCAGAGTTTTATGCAGTGTTTCTCCATCTTGCATTGCTGTACTCTGGACCACAACCAAGATCTAAACCCATCCCTTTTCTTAGATAATTTCTGCATAGAGAGTGCTTCTCCCCAGCACTGTAAAGGGATATGCTCTCCCTGCTTTCTTTTAAGAAAAGGTGATGCAAAATGTGTAGCTTAAAATGATTTCTGCAGACAGTTGCCAGACAACAGCTAATAATTGCAATGAGAGATGAGTGCATCATCCCCAAATCACAACGGTTACAGAGATTGTCTTTACCAGCCACAGGAGGATGATGAGGGAAGGGAAGAGCAGGTGCTGGAAGTAGTGTAGGGATGTTATTAGCCTGAAGGCAGCACTTTTAGTTCCCATTTGGAAAACTTGGTGAAGGGGCTGAGGGGACATGTGACGGCATGGTTTGCTTGATTCAATGTAAGAGGTGGGGACATCGCCATGAAGTGGTGCTTGGCCTGTTCATCCCCAGGGAAAATAGAGGTTTTTTACTTTGTGCTCATTCACTGATCCAGCTGTACATGAGGACTCACCCTTGAAGAGAGAAAGTTTTTTTTCTGCATCTGTCCTTGGTGAGAGACCAAGGCTGCTGTGGGGGAGTGTTGAATCATGGTGTTCCCCAGCTGGCTGTGTGGCTTCCCAGCCAAAATCGCATGCTGAGGATGAGCTGCATGGGACCACCCCCACTCCAGGTGCGAGGGCTGCAGCGCCTTTTTGCCGTCGCCACCGAGCATCCCCTGGCTGTCGGACTTTCATGAGGGAGACCAGCGCAGGATGGGGCTGCAGCAGGCTTTTAACCAAATTAGATGAGATTTCTCAAGGCCACCAAAGGAATTAAATTAATCTGCCATTTCCATTTAAAAGGAGTGCAAACAGGGCATGCACCTCTCTTGGGCTTCAGGAAAATCTCTGCCCTTTGCTGATGCCAGATAAACGTTGCAATGAACAGATGTTTTCCCCTGGTAACACTCTACTGAATGGCCCTTTAAGAAAGGGGAGGGGAAGAGAAAAACACCTCAAAACAAAACAAATAAACTAATCGGCTGGAGACTGGTGGCATTTGAACAGCTTCTCTGTATATAAGCTGTGTGTGCCATGGCACGAGGTACTGCACTGCAAGCTTTTAGGGTTGACTCATGCAGGGGGGAAGCTCTCTGCCAGAGATGATAACTGAGCAAAGCAATTTGCTGTGTCCTCCTCTCCCTTCCTCTGGCTGCCCTTCTGTCCATTCGTTTTTAGGCTGGAGATTTTTAGTCCTGTGAGGCTCTCCTGCTGATGGAACTAGAGGGCTGGTAGTGTCCCATAGACAGGTGACCGCTGGGTGTTCGCAGAATGGTGGCAGGGGGTGGTACCTGAAGAGGGTCCATGAAGTCAGATGCCTCCATGTGTCCATGAAGCTGAAGGGATCATGAGCCGCTGGGCTGTATTAGGGTGCGAGTGGCTCCCTGGTTTGGTTATTCTAGGAGACTTTGAGTTATTTGGTTTGTATTTATAAGGGGGTACCTTTTCCCTTTCCATTTTTCCTTTTTTCCTTTTACGTTCTCTTCCACAAAGCGCACTACAGCAGGGTAAAAGTCATCCCTACCAGCACACCTCACTTACTCCCTGGGCAAGTGCTTGTAACACTTCCCAACCTGGTTACAGGAGCCATTCCTCATTAGGCGGTGGAGCAAAGCCACATGAGGCTCAAGGAAACCTAATGCAAGAAGGAAAAACCCCACAGTATTGCCTCCAGAATAAGCTTCTCAGGAGAAGGATCTTTTACAAAACACCTGCCAACCCCCAGCTTTGAGCAATGGGGTAGCCAGCTCTCCTGTACCTTCCGCAGTGAGGTGTCAGACTACATGGAGTAGACTCTGTTTCCCTTGTATCTTTTTTTTTTAATTTTTAAATTGGCTTGGGTGTAATAGCTCCATGTTAATCACACCTCACAAGTATTGCTAAATTGAGACTCCTGACCTTTGATTTGAGCTAAATCTTTCCCTCGAATAATTAATAGCAACTTGGCTGGTATTGCCTCAACAAACTCCTCTGAAAAATGGATTTGGAGCAATTCTCATCTGTGCCGCTGGAAATGGGAATTAAAAGGGATGATGGTGTGGCCCATGCTGTGTGTGGTGGGAGGAAGGACCATGGGCTGGAGGCGAGACTGGGATTTCCTATGGTCTTATTGACAGCCCAGGCCCTGGCGTGGAAATAGGTACCCAAAGCTTGCTCTTCTCACTATTGTGCTGAGGTGGCCCTGGAAACCACTTGGCAAAGCCAAAAAGCTTGGAAGCTGGGTAAAATCAAGAAGAGTAGGTATTTTCCTTGCAAAGAAAGGTCTACCACTCCAGCAAGTTTTTTTTCATGATTTTTTTCACATCTCCTTCCCTTCAGTCATATCCCTTTTCGGAGCATATGTGCTGGACATGCGTGAGCTGCAAAACCAACATATAACTGGTGTTTGCTCTTGGAAGAGATCCTCAGTCTCTTGGTGCTTCCTTTGCTAACGGAGGCTTAAGTGCACCTTCTGCAGGCTTTACCTGGATGGTTTGTACATCTTTTGATTGAACTGGGACTGTGCTTTTCACCAGGGCCTGCAGATCTCCCCAGTCCTTTTCAACAGAGAATAAACAGGGTTTTGTTCGAAGCCTGCATAACCTTTAGCATGGCTTGTTCCTCCTCACTGATCCCCAGGGTAAATTTCCAAGGGAAATTTTTATCTCCAGAGACTCAGCGTCTTCAACAAATCTCAGGAAAGACCTCGCTGCAGCTTAGCTTCTGGGATCTGCGTTAACGCTCCCAGTTATCAGAGAGCAAGAATGAGCCATGCATCAAGTTTTGGAGCCAAATAGCATCAGCATTTTTAGTGGAGCATAGCTTTGGAAGAGAAAAGCCTTACTATGAATAATTAAGGGCTGAGGGAGCATCAAGCTCTCAGAGGAATCTGCTGGCCTTTCCTTCAAAGTGGATGGCTGGCTTTCCATGAAGTGCCTTTGGGGAGGGGTCAGACATGGAGTGCTGGTTATAGGATGTCTGGTGGTGATAACGCGTTCATGAATCCAGCCTCTTTATGCTGGCTTTAGGTAATCTGGAAGCAAATGTGTATAACAGAGGTGGAGGGAATTTCTGTCTAATCAGCCAGAAGACACAGGCTTTCTTTTTCCTCCCCCTTCCTCAGAAGAGATGAATAGGTATGGGGCAGGCTTATGCCAACAGATGCAATTTTGTAGGAGTTCCACAGCCTCACTTAGAGCTTCTATGAAGCTTATTGCAGAAATGCATCTTTTAAACATGAGTTACCCCTGTACTGTCTGATGGGAAAGCGGAGGCTTTTGTAAGCATGTCGATAGGTAGTGCTGTGTCTCTGCTCCCACGGTCGCACTGGAGGAGCATTTGGGATGATATTTCAAAGCTGGTACTGAAGCACACAGGGGCTGACTGGCTTGTGTGCTGGTCATCAGCCTGCAAGACTTCTGAGTACTTCAGAAAGTGCGATCCTGTTTCTTTATGCCTTTTCTTTTTTGTTTGGGAAGAAGCCTGTAACAGTGATCTCCTTCTGATCTTCCTTTTTAGTGTTTTTAGTACAGTTGATGTGACTACTGCACAGCCTTTGAACAACTTCTTTCTGGATCTACTATTTAACCCCAAGAAAAGAGGCAGGGCAGTTGCTTTCATGAGTGAATTATTGTAGTATCTCTTTATTTCATTATTATATATATGGTTCATGTAGAAGCAATTTTGCTTCTTTGCTTTTTTGTTACGTTACCATGTGATACAGACTGTAGGAAGTTCAAACTACAAGTTTGCTGGTACATATGGCAAGTCAGGACTATTCGTCCATCCTCTGCGTTTAGAAATGGAAAAGGCTGTATGATAAGTGTCTTCAGATGCTCTCTTGTTTTGCAGATACTGTAGCAAATGCTTCAGGTCCTTTACTAGTTGAAATAGCAAAAACTCCGGGGTCTACGCTAGGAATCACACTGACAACAACCACACACCGGAACAAGCAGGTTATTGTCATCGACAAGATCAAGCCAGCCAGCGTGGTGGACAGGTACAGAGCTGAACAGGCTGCTCCTAGCTCTGCTTTTCCTTTCCCTGCTGTTTTTTTTATCCCTCTGTTAGTTGTATACTACTCTTCCCTGCCTCACCTTGAAAGGGTCGTGTCCACATGTTCTTAGCAGTAAACATGCTAAAAATATATGACCCAATGCCAGTGGACACTCCTCACCGGGAATGAAAGTAACTCAGTGCATGTGAAAGCTGAGCTCTGGTTTGAAAACTTTGGATCTGACTGCCACAGAGCTGTGGAATGACAAAAGCCTATTCTGGAAACTCTTGGCTAGAGCCTTTTCCTGATGGGCAAGTCAGCTAGTCACATTAACCATGCTGCTGGGTGAGCCCTCATCCAGATCAGCTATGAGTGGACACTATTAAAAACTTAAAAAGATCTTTCCCAAGCCACCAGCAGCACTGACTCAAACATGAACCGTCTTGGTTGATACTCTGGGCATCATTTGAACCTGAGGTTCAAATTGAAAGTAAAAAATTGAGATATGAAAAAAAAAAATCATGCTAATTCTCACAATAATTCACAACTGGATTGTGTATTGTCTGCTCCCAACTGTAAGGACGTGGGTTTTGGCTGTGTCTATAATTACGTCTCTTGCTATTTCCCTTGCAGATGTGGTGCGTTGCATGTTGGCGACCATATTCTCTCCATAGATGGCACAAGCACAGAGCACTGCTCCTTATTAGAGGCAACTCAGCTTTTAGCTGCCACTTCAGAAAACGTCAAGCTAGAGATATTACCTGTTCACCAAAGCAGACTGCCTTTGAAGCCTCCAGAAACAGGTGTGTCCTCTGTGCAAAAACTGTGACCACCCTCCACATTCACTTGAGGTCACTACTGGAGTTATTGTTGCTTTTGAATGCTGACAACAGCCTCCAAAGAGAGACATCTGTGGAGGGAAATAAAAAAAAAAATGTTTTGATGAAATGCATGTGATTAGATGGTGTTCTTCAAGGATGTGAATAGGGAAAAAAAAGGTAACATCTGTGTTTGAATGGGGAAATTGGAGCTGGGAATCCCAGGATTTTGCAGTTCTGAGTGCTGTGCAAGCTGCTTCTTTAGTATCTCAGAAAAGACACTTTAATGGAGAGAGAGGAAAACAACCTTGGGGCTGGCAAATGTATTTCCAAGCTCAGTTTTCATTTGCTGATGCCCGGTAAGGCTTTGTATAGGACATGTCAGTAACTAGTTAGGGTCCTTCTGGACTTCTGTAGGAAACAAAGCTGTGACGTGAGTGTTCATGTTCCAGACCAGACTCTTTGATAGGCAGCTGTGTCTGAGCGACAGAGGTAGAGTCAGTGCGTCTGGAGCTGCTGCTTTCCACTCCCCCCCCGAAAGAAATGCTAGCTCCACTGAAATCAAGCCCAAAATGCCTGTAAACCCCATTAGGAATTCACCCTGATGAGCATCCTTGCTGCTCACCTTTAGTTTCTCCTTCCATGTGAGAGGCTGACTTAGGCTTTTATATAAATTTCATTGTGAACATAACCTGAGTACTAGTAAATTTGTTGCAACTCCTGCCTGCTGTTTTGTTACAGTCAATACTGGTGGTCTTTTAATTGGAGTGTTCAGCGTGACTGTTCAGTACCAGCCCCTTCTGCAACCATTTCTAATCACTTGTCTCTTTAGGACATGCATTTTAATAATACTGGTGCACAGTAGCCTGGGCAAAGCTCTTCTTTCTGTTCCCTTCTAGGGTGGTTTGGGGAAAGTAGGAAAATATCTGTGTTGTCTTCTTTAACACCATGCAGTGAAACATAAAATGTAATATCTCCATGTCTAGAAATAACTCTCTTATGTGTCCAGTCCAATTTATGCAGAATTAAAGCAGTTTAACAAAGAGGATGGATGACTTGACCTTTGTGCCCAAGAAAAATGGAAAGCTATAATCGTTATTTGACGGCTGTTAAAGTGAACTGTTCTCCTCCTTCCATTAGTGCCCTGGTCCCAATCTTCTTTCAGAATATATGCATTCAGCAGCACCTCAGGAGAAGGAAGATCTGTGGAAGGACAGCTTGATGTGTTCAGAGCCCTTTTACCCAAACCTCTGTACATCCAATCAGTTTTCTGGACACAAACTTGGGAGAATAATTGCAATACATGAATATGGAAAATAAGGGATATAATGATTGTTTCTGCTTTTAATTAAAGTCTTTAACATGCAAAGGATTGTGGGGAAGGATGCTCTTCATCCACATGACTGCTGGGAGGCACAGGTGTGTGGTTGGAGACCAGTGCTTGAGCTTGAACCTTCACTAGTGCTGATGGAGGGTGGTGAGGACAAGAAGGAGTGTGTTTTGGGCCAGAGAGGCAGCTCAGGAAGCAGCACTCCTCAGGGGTGTAACCAGCTGTGGCATCACACAGCCCATGGTGAGCAGCCAAGGAACTGCGCTGGAGTCCTGCATCTGGACCTTCTGCTCCAGACTCAGAGTGCCATCTTCACAGGCTGCTTTTTGGGAGTTTAGGGAGGCAAACAGGTGCAATAAGGAAAAAATGGTCTCTGCAAAAAAACCTTGTTGTGGTAGGCAAGACAGTGAAGCCCAGGGAAAGCAGCTGAGGAGGGGAGACCGTACAGACATCCCTATTGAGCACTTGCGTTACTTAGTCCTTCCAGTGTGTGCCTGCATGGGGTGTGTCATTATATTTTTTTTAAAAGTGGCTTCTCGTGCAATCAAAATCCGGTTATTGAGGAGGTGGAGAAGGATCTGAAGCTGCAGGGGCCATGCAAGGATATGGTCTAATGCTGAAGCAGAGGATTTGTCAAACTGAGTTTGCTTTCTCTGTGGCTCTGGGGGCATTTGGAGAGTTTGTGGGAGAATTAAGTCCTGCTCACAAGATCAACAGGAGCAGGTGGTGCCCAGAGGCGGTGCTGGGATGGATGGATCTCCTCAGGCAGGGATGATGTGTGAAAGCTTGGGGAAGGCTGCTGCAGGTTTTTGTCACAGAATTGTTCAAAATATCTTCACTTCCCCAATGCACTGACAGCCAAGTTACAAAGGCACTTTTTTCTGTTGTCGGATGTAAGCTAAGAATTTATAGACAAATGGGAGAATTTTAATTACTATAAATGGATTAAATTATTTTGTGTAGATGCCTGTAAGCTCTGTCCCTCATGTTCAAAGTGCTTAATTTTATTAAGAACTTTCCTTTTTGTCTAGATACAGCTACATTTTTATTTTTAAAGTCTGTCTGGCTCTGAATTTACTTCTGAATCCACAAAACCTCGGAGCTGAAAGTATATTTTTAAGAGCTTGATAGACTAAGTGCTAAACTCACTAAATGTTTAGCAAAGACTGTATATAATCACTATATTAGTTGGAAACCCTGACCTAAATGATTCGATGCCTGTGATGCACGCTCACAAAATGGATTTCCACCATTAAAGACACTAACAGATGACCATTAGATGAGATCTCTGGGTGGACTCACTGAATAAACCGAGTCCCTGTCCCAGCTTTGCACCCTCAGAAAGCTCTGACAGTGCCAGCACTGGAGGCATTTCTACCTGCTTGGAGGACACAGAGCCTGGAGGAGATCTCATCCTGGGAAGGCGGTTGCCAGTCAGTGCCAGCGGTTGTGAGGTTAAGGGCTCTGGGATGATGTGTGGCTGTAGCGATGCTCCACCATGGGATGCCTTTCACGCTTAGCTGAATAAAACAGATGATTACAATCTTGCTCGTTAGCCAGCAATTCCTCTTGAAAGAAGATGGATCCAGACAGCATGGTGCAGAGATTCAGGAGAGAGAACCTAGTGGTGTTGGGCAACGAAAAGAAAAGTGATCCTGTGATACCCAGGGGCAAAAGAAGCATCAGAGAGGACAGGAGAGGGACCTGTGCCTGGGGCGGTGTTTGAGACACTTCAGAGGAGACTTGTGGCACTGTGACTTGATGTCGCAAAGTTCCTGAGACAAGAGTTTTCCAGATGATGAATGTCACATTGCAACAGATTTCTGCCAACATATGCTGGGCTGAGGTTAGACTTGAAGCTAAAGCAGTTGAATGCCCTTGAGCAGAGTCTGCCATGTTGATGCCATCTTTTAATTTACTATTTGCCACATTGCTGGCGTCTTTTCCTCTGTCAGTGGCCCTCCGTAATTGCCTTTAGGCAATGGTGTATAAAATCCCTTTTGTTCTGGTGTGCTGGAGGCAGCCCTCTGCTACTCCTCTCTTTCATCCGTATGTGCATTCCTGGCCAAGACCAGCTGCTAAACAACGAAATGCTGAAGCCAAGCAAAGTGCTCAAAGCTGTCCTTGGCATGTGCAGAAGGCGTTGAGCCACGTCCCCGGGAGGGCAGCTCCAGCAGCAAGGTGGGAAACAGCACAAGGAGGTTTCCCCGGTGCTGTCAGATAATGCTGATGGCCTCTGTGGGAAACTTGTGGCTGGGAGAGCTCCTGCATGTCGCACAACAGACTGCAAATGGTAATGACATCTGTGTGCTGCCAACGCGGCTTAGTCAGGCCATTGGCTCAGGAAGTGAAGATTTTTATGGGGAAAGGGTGGATTTCTGCCACTTTGCATCAAGTGTCGTGAGGTTACGTGGGGATGCGTTTTCGCTGCTGGTGCTTGACACACTGTAGTTGGGTCCTGACTTGTTCAGAGCTGGTACGAGACTGTTTTCTACAATCTCCTGGCTTAAGCTTATTACCTTTTTTTTCTCTCACTTCTCCCTGCCTGTGGTGATTTCTGTTCCCCTGGATGCCATCAGTCAAGGTGCAGAAGAGTGACCACCACCACTGCTGGGACCCTTGTGTCAACTACTGTCACACCCACCACCCTGGGCACTGCAAGACACCCACTTGGAACCAGACATCTGGACAGGATTACTGCAAATGTGAGCTTGGCGTGTGGCACTGTCCCCATCACGCTGTTCCCTCCATTTCCTTAATACCCAACTCCATAGCCTGGCTTGTCACTTGTTTTCTCCTTGGTCTCCTGAGTCTGTTTCCACAAGTCCAGTGCTGAGGTACAAAATCAGTGTCTGCAGCCCAGCACACACAGATCTGGTAACTTCAATACAAGCAGTGCGCTGGGCAGACCCATACTCCCATCCTCTTAAGTCCTCACCTCAGTGCTTGGTCTCATATGGCAAAAATGAGTTTCCATGAGATAAGGATGGTATCTCTGGTGATGTGTAGGAATGTGATATGACAATGCATTCAGCTCAGCCCTACTGCCACACAGCACCTTAGCAGCAGGATTATGGCGGCTTCAACCCCTGTAACCCCGCCTCTGGCATGAAGCTGGCTCTGTGCAACCCCAAGTTTCTTGTCTTATGGGGATTAAAATAAGGAGGAAGAAACAGTGCACTGTGTCTGAACTGAGGGAAGCAAACACGGCAGCCCAGTTGCCCAGCGACTCAAGTTCAAGCTGCAGTGTCTCTTTGTATCCATGATGCATTTCTCACCTGGGGGCCTGGATGCTACAGCAACAGGCAGCCCGGTCACTGGAGTCACTGCACGCCAGAGAGCTATGTCCATCTGGAGTCCAAGCCCACTCTCACAGCTCTCCTGGAGCTGTAAGCCCAGGGCAAGGTTCTCGCCTTGTCTTGAGTCCTGGAGCTGGGAAGAAGGAGCTAGTCTGAACCTGTTAGGTGTTTGAGGTGAACCCACTGCTGCCCTTCTCTGTGCATGTCCCTAACACGCTCTGTATTTCCCCAGCTTTGGTGACTGCCAACTTCTCGTCTCCCACCATGAACGCGCAAGGCTTCCCCTGCCAGAATTCTAACACGCTACCTCGCAGTTCTCACCCCATGAGCCCCCGCACCACCATGCTGAGGAGGAGGCAGAAGAAGAAGGAGCACAAGAGCTCACGTAAGAGTGGTGGTGGGCTGGGGCAGGGTTGGACGGGGCATGCGTGTTTGCCTTGCTGTCCTTATTGTTGACTGTTATCTGGGGTAGGATGGCTCATCTCAGCACTGCCAGTGCCTCCCACATCCTCAGTTACTGTCCACACCACTGTCAGACCAAAGTCTGTGACCAGATCTGCTATGCTGACCGTGGCTACCCTGACCTTCTGCCTCTCTCCTCCTCTCAGTGTCGCTGGCCTCCAGCACAGTGGGTCCTGGCGGGCAGATAGTCCACACGGAGACGACAGAGGTGGTGCTCAGGGGAGACCCTTTGAATGGCTTCGGACTTCAGCTCCAGGGAGGCATCTTTGCTACTGAAACCCTGTCTTCCCCACCTCTCGTCCGTTTTATTGAGCCTGACAGCCCGGCAGAGAGGTTAGAGACCTTGCCCTTGGATGCTGATGGTGCTGCTGCTGAACATTTCATGGTTTGGTTTGTTTTCTCTCCTCAGAGGCTCATTTAGATATTTACTATCATCCTTGTAATATCTCCCATTCTTCACTGGGCATGGTTTACTGTCACTGCCATTTCTGCACTCGTCGGCTGACCGCGGCCTCCCTCGCATCCCAGGTGAACGTCTTGGCACCAGGCTGCGGCTGTTCTGGGAGGAGGAGGAAGGGAGCGTGTGTCTGTGTGAGAGTGCCATTCCCATTCCTTTTCTTTGCCTTTATCTTTGAAAATAAAGCTTTTGTCTGGGTACAGAAAGGGGAAAGACCTGAACAAGTGGGCCCAGCAAAGTGTTTTCTGCCTGGTTTCGTTGTAGCAGAGCCCGGCAATATAAATTAGCCTTAAAGCCAAGGTTTTGAACAGCAGAGGAGGGCTCTGGTTGAGGAGCAGGTAGGTGCTGCATTTAAGCACTCTTGCTTTTGGTTCTATAATGGTGGGAAAAGAGCAGAATGCAGTAACTGCTGCGTGTAACCCCCCGGGACAGTGGCAGCAATGATTCCTCTGGTGGGCGAGCCTCAGCTCAGGCGCTCTGGTTGCTCTGGCTAAACTTTTCCCAAACCCTTGCTGGCTGGATTTAAAGTTTGCTTGAGAGCCTGTAGCCTACAATGCTGCTGCCCTCTAGCAAGGCTTTTCCTACTAAACACACGAGGACTATTTAGTAAGAAAAGCCTTGTGCTCTTGTGGAGTGGAAAGGAGAGCTGGTTCCATTAAGCAGATGAAATAGTGAGAGGTGGGTGAGCTGACACTGATGGCTCCATGCTGGTTTCTCTTCCTATCTGTGCTTTCCACTGGTGATCTGTCCTGCCTGGAGGTGCTAGAGGTGCAGTTACGTGGCAGTGCTCAGCACCGGCTGCAGACCCTTCCTAGGGAGCAGAAATCTCCAAGTGTCTTATCAGCATCCACTGATGGTTTAGTGTCCCCATGCCAGCCTGGGAAAACAGCAAGTGAGGAAGTGGTACGGCAGGGAAAGCGTCTAGAGAAGGAAATGCAAGTCCTTGCAGTCTCTGTGTGGTGTCTTCTCCATGTGAGTGATGCAGAGGCAGCGAAGGACATGGGTCCCTGGGACTTGTGTCCATGGGAGGACAGGGACAAGAGGCAGGCACAGGAAAAAGAATTATCCTGAGTGACACAGGTTAAGAGAGTTTTCAAAAAACTTTTATGCCTTTTGTTGGTTTGTATGTTTCCAAATGGAGTTTAAAAAGGGAAATGGTGGCATTTCTGGTTTTTTTATCCTCTATTTCCAGGGTGAATTTGGCTCACGTAGCAAAGCACCAAACTCCTCTTATAAATCATGCAGCAACAAAGCCTGATGTCCCAGGGGAGGAGGGAGATGTGCTGAAGTCCGCCTGGCTTTGCTTTATCCTCTTGCCAAGCCTGGAGCCAAAGCAGAGACTCGCGGTGCAGTCTTGCTTGGCTCTGATGTGTCACACACGCTGCTCTCCCTTTCGGCTGCCCACCCAGCAGGATTTGCGCTCTCCTGGCTGCTGCCTTCTGTTTTCTGGTGACAGGGAGCAATCCTCTCTGTGTTTGCAGCCCAGATTTGATTTGGGGATTAAATCTCTGTGGCATATTTCTTCGTCTCCTAGACTGTGCTGCTCTTCCTAGCTGACAGAAAAACACTGTCTTTCCTCCCCATTTTGAACTGATAAGCGTGCTAGGTTTGCAGTGAGGTGAAAAAGGCAGTCGCATGTTTTCATTTCATTTTTTGTTTCTTGCTATCCCACAGAGCTTGTTTGCTCAATTCTTCCCAGATACCTAGTTCCCTGCCCTGGAGACATTCTCCAGTAAGTGCAGCCCAAGCCATCAGAGCCATTTTTCTCCCCTTTACCAAGCCAGAATCTCAGCTGAGGCTGGGCTGTGTTTTTTCTTGTGCTGCAGTTGTTGCTCTGCAAAAGAGGGTGAGCAGTGGGGATATAGGGATCAGATGTGGCAGCCTGCATGTTCACATGCTCTGGTGCAAGACCTGTGGATTAGAACATGAGTTGCACAAGCACACAGTCCATATTCACTTTGTCCATCTGGCTTGCTGTGGAAGTGCTGCCTCTTGTGTATCTGGCAAATGTGAGTACTACCAGGGAGAAGGACAGCATCACTCTCTTTTCAGGAAGGTTGGGCTGCCTTGAATTTTTTATCTGCTTGGTGCTGGCTTGTGGCAGGCAGTTTGAAGCAAAAGCTCTCACCTGCCTGACTTGTGATTTGTGTTACAGCCAATAGCTTCTAACAGGCCTCCCTCCCCACCTGTGATTTTGTTTCCTGGGTGCAGGATGAAGCCTTTGGGCTGCAAATGAGACGGTGATTCAGCCCCTGTTATCAGCAGGGAGGATGGAGTGGAAATATGTCTGATGTGCTTTCTTGGCTGTCTTGAAACACGCAGCTTTTGTGTCCTTCCTCCTCCAGCTGTCACTGACAGCAGTGGAAGAGTATCTGGCTTCTCCATCGTGGTATCCAAAATCAATGCTTCCTGCAAACTAGCTCTGCTCAGACAAAGTTGTTTGATCATTGTGTTTCTGGCTTTTGAGTATGAATAGTTTGCAAGAGGAAAGTTTAGCAGCTGGATGAAGCTGTCAGCAAAGCTTTGATCTTTTGGGGGCTGGTACTCACCCACCAATATGCACACAGAGATGTACAGATGCACCTGTGCAAGGCAACTTGGAGGCATGTAGGGCATGACAGATGGGTTTCTGCAGCCGGTGATGTGGCCGTGGTCACAGCTGCTGCTGCTCACCCCACAGCTAGAGTGACCACACAGGTGCTGCTGCTGCTAAGATCTTTAGCACATATTCTGCCCAAGGCTTGAATAGGTGCTGCTTTGTGTCTAGCAAGACACCTCTGCTGCTCCGTTGTTGTCTTCGAGCCCAGGGAATAAGTCATGACAAAATGCAAATCTCTGCAATGGCAGGGGGACGCTCCAGTCATGGACTCCAACACATCCACTGGGCTGTCTCTCACTCCAGGGGATGCCTGTACTCTTGTTCTTTCTGATTTTAAATCACTTCTCCACCCATGATGTTAAGACTGTGAACCTTTTAGACAGATACTCTCTCTTTGGGAAAAGGTTCATATAGGATCCCACAGCAGAGCCAAGGAGACATCTGCAGGAGCCTTGGCTTCCTGGGTCCTGCTCCCAGTGCAAGGGCACATGACAGCTTGAAACTAGTGTTTCTGGAATTATTTTGAAGGGTTAAATAAGGCACCTCGGTTCTCCTTGCACTCATTGAGGAAGCCAGAAGGTTGCGACTTCACTCCACAAGCTTTTATAAACCTACAAGGCTGGGGTTTAAACAACCATGATTGACTGAGGCTGGCAGTAAATGAAATAAAATACTTCTGACCTAACAGAGCTATTGGCTATAAAAGACCCCTTGACTGAAGAAACATGAGAAATGGTTGTTTCGTGGAAGGCAACTCTGGTGGAAAAGATGGCAAACGTTTAGTTTGATGCTGTGTAAAAGTATCTGGTGATCTGCCAGCCCTTGCAGCTGCAACAGTGGTGCCAAAATAGATTGTGTCCTTCTGTGACCTTGAAATGACAGTGATATGTATGCGATGGAGCTGTTGATCCCTTCTTTCTAAAAGGTGCATTGTGGCCTTAGCAAAAGAGCTCTTGGTGCTGGAGGAGGCATCTCTCATACTCCTTGCCATCTTTGTATTTATTAGCTGGTATTTCCAAGCACATCTAAGTGGCTGCATAGCCACGAATCCAGTAACGGACTGTGATTAAACTTGATGTAATTTATTCGCAAGGGTGGATTCATTTATACACCATGGAGTTGTCTGTCTTAATCCAAGTCTCCTTGAACAAACAATTCTGAATTTACATCTCATAAAATAGCCAGCATTTTTTTAATGGATGGCATGAACTCAGGCAGCAGCATAAATATACTGTAAGTTCAGTACCTTCCTACCAGTAAAATAACCTCCCTAGGCTCTCTCTGAACTTGCTCATATCTCAGCGTTTGATGGGCCACCAACAAGAACTGTTGTGCTTGTGCATTTCTCTTGAATTTGTATGTGTGTATTTTTTTCTTGATAAGCTGGCCTTTCATGTACACCCTGTTGTTGGAAGGTATATAACCCCTATCGGGGTCCTTTGATGCCATCTTCATGTACCTGGAAGCTGTAGTGCCATGTTTTCTTACAATTGAGTCAGGTGTGATTTGTGAAGAGTGGCTAGAAGGATTAGTAGAAAACAAGCTGTCTTCCATGAAGTATCAGTGCAAGCTGACATCTAGAAAGGAGAGGATGAAGGATGGGCTTGATCATTAAACAGGAAGAGAGTAAAGATCCTCTGAAGAAGGTTCAAAAGAGGATAGCTGATGCCTTCTGGGAAATGTTTGTAGTAAAGTAACTCCAAATGTTGAGGTGAACCTTAGACTTTCTCTGCCTGTTTTGGAGACCAACCTGTAGCTTATATTAATGATGAGTGATGGATGGTTTCCCAGGCTCTACTCAAGTGGACAGCCTTACAGATGGGTGGAAAGTCTGAAGAGTTGTGGTTATAGTGAACCACTGACGACGGGCGTGGAGAAGGAAGGTGGGCGATTGCCTGTGGCCGGTCACAGGGAACACCACATTTTTGATTTTGTAGAGCCACAGGCCAGCTCAGATTAGGTTTTGGAGGTAACTTGGGGGATTATTTTGCTGGTGTTGCGGTATATTAAAAAAATAATAAAAAATGGAGATGCAAATGTCGGAATTTGTGGGTTCACGTATAAAAAACCTTGCTTATAAATAAGAGACAAACCATGCCTTGCCATCATTGTTTTTCTTCCAAAGTCAAAAACCTGCTGATCTCTGTTCTTAGAGAAAGTGGGTCTAAACCAAGGCAGGCTGTAGCATCAGAATAATATTGGCCTTTCAAGACAGTTAAACAGTATCAGTGTGGATTCCAGAAATGCAGTTACAAGGGGTGGATGATTATCTAATTTGCTGACATTTCAGTGACTTCATTGGATTCTAGCTTCAGTATTAGCCATGTATTAAGCAGAGGAATCAGTGCCATTTTCAGTGCCAGTAGTTTGGGTTTCAGAGGATGTAGACATGTGGAAAGAACTGTGTCCTCAGATAGCGTAGGAGGGCACATGCCCTTGCATTTATCACCCTCATCTCTTGGCCGTGGTGTTGGCTTTTAAAAAGGTGAGGATTTCTTTTTTGTTGCTTTTTGTGTGTGTTTTTTTTTCTGTGACTGAAAATGATTATTTAGGAGCAAAGTATGTCTGAACTTAAGTAAACCACAAGACTTTGTTGCTTGTGACTGTCCAGGGGCTCTCAGCATGAGGACGGACATTGCAGAATGGGTTGTCATCTCTTTGGGGCCACTTCTGCAGGATTTCTCACTACTCCGCGCTTTATAACAGATTTACCTGGCAAAAGTAACTCATGGCTGATTGTGGGGTTGTTTTCTTCCTCCTTTCCTCTTTTTTCCCTGCTTCCTTGTTCCCTTCTCCTCTTTTCCTGATGTGGACTGCAGGTGTGGGCTGCTACAAGTAGGAGACAGAGTCCTTTCTATCAACGGCATTGCAACTGAGGACGGGACTATGGAGGAAGCTAATCAGCTTTTGCGTGATGCCGCTCTCACGAACAAAGTGGTGCTCGAGATTGAATTTGATGTTGCAGGTACATTGCCAAAGGAATTGCTCTTCCTCGCTACCAGCGGGACTCTGCCAGTTCCTCTGCTAACCCATAAGAGGGGCTGTATTCACATAAATACATGAGGTTTTTGCTAGAGTTCAGAGGGAAGAACGGGGAGATCCGGTGAGGACCTTTTCCATTTCTTACTGTTCTCTAATGAGCACCGAGATGGAGAGTCCTTCTTCTGATCTTTTCATAAATGCCTTGTGCTCACCACTTGGCTGAGATAAACCTAAGGCATAGAGGCAGAGGCAACTGTTTAAATGTTTGGCCGATAATATGAATAATATTTATATTAATTTATGGCCTTGAAGCAAAGAGGGAGCCAAAGCTAATGACTGGGACTAAAGTGCAGATTTGTATTTTAAAAAAAAGATTTTTTTCTTTCAAATTGACAGAGCTCCCTCAATCTTGAAATACGATGTGATGTGAGCACTTCACTTGACATTCAGAGCATGCATATTTAATGAGAATTCAAATCTTAACCAAGTCCACAGGGCCTCTGATAACAAACTTATTTGAACCAGGAAAGTTGAGTTTTATGGAGCTTGTTTTTCTTTCTTCCAAAGAAACCACTCGTACAACTGAAAACTCTTTTTTCTCCTATTTTCTTTTTGTCTATTTTGGTTTTATAGAGTCTGTCATACCCAGCAGCGGTACTTTCCACGTTAAATTGCCCAAGAAAAGAGGTGTGGAGCTTGGAATTACAATCAGCTGTAAGTATTGCTCAGACTTGTGCTAGCAGTTGCAAGAGCCACTGCTTTCCACCCCGGCACATCAGAGGGGCCCAACAGAGAGAGAGAAGATTACATGAGGTTTCCTGGTAGCACTTGCCATGCTTGTGATTTATCCCAAACTGAATTACATGTGTGGTTCTTGCCTCCTTGAGCTGACAGCTGCAGAGAAAAGCAGTTGTGTGAAGCGTTGGGGTGAAGGGCGCATCTCAGCTGATCAGTTGGTCTGTGCTACAGACTTAATGTATTACCTTAGTAGTAATATTATTTTTATTTCCTTTCTCACAGCTGTATTATATTTCTTTTAAAAAAAGAATTGTCTGGGTCTGACAGGACTTTTGCAGAGAGAGATGAAGGGAGGAGAGCAAGTGTGAAGTGAACCCATAGCTTGAAGGGTAGAGAGGGGAACTGGCCAAGAGGAGGAGAAGGATGAAGAGGATGGCGAGCCATAGAGGTGTGGGAGAGGTACTTTAGGAACAGAAGTGTGCTGGGCAGGATTTCCTAGGAGTAGTTGTATTGACTAATCCCAACCACAAAGGAGGAGATCCTCATGCTGGGTCTTGGTGGGCATGGAGAGAATGAGACATAAACCTTTTTCTTCTCTCTCTTCTCTGCTCATTCTTGATTAATTATCTTTGTTTCTCTTCTGAAGCATATTTTTCATTTAAAAACCTTTTGGCCTCTTTGGAGAGGATGCGGTAAGGGGATGATACAGGCAGATCCATTGCAAATTTCTGGCTACCTTGGGGTCTTGTTACGCTTTGCATCAGTGAACTTTTCCTTTATGGCAAATGTGAGCAGGTCTCATGTCACTCATCCCTCTTTCGCTGCTGGGTAGACCGAGTTGAATCATCTCAGATTTGCCATGCCCAGAGGCTGTCACCGCCTCTGAGCTGAAACAAAGCAGCTTGTGAGACTGCAGTAATGGGATCTTGTGTCGGAGCTCTCAGGAGCATGGGCCCAGCTGTGTCTGGGGAATGGAGTCACTAGGGACACTTTAAACCTAGGTTTCATTGAAATAGATAAGCTGTTTGCAATTACCTCTTGGCATTTACAGCATTAGTTAGTGAGTTAATTGGAAGTGTTTTGGTCTAAGTGGAGTGATCCTCTGGAATGAAAGAACACTGACAGGGTGGTGGCTTTGTACCCTGTGTTATATTTTCTCCATCTTCCCAGCTTGCCCTATTCATGCCACAAGGATAATCCTGAGAAATAACAGAGAAGTGTTTAACATTTCACTTGGTAGCAATTGCGGTTTGAAGAAGTGCTTTCAGAAAGCAGTGGGATACCTGAGTCTCCTTCTCTGGAGACATTCAAAACCCACCTGGATGCATTTCTGTGTGACCTACTGTAGGTGATCCTGCTTTGGCAGGGGAGTTGGATTAGATGATCTTTCGAGGTCCACTCTAAACCCTGACATTCTGTGATTCTGTGGGTGTCAGGCACTGGAACAGCCTGCCCGGGGAGGTGGTTGAGTTGCCATCCCTGGAGGTGTTTAAGAGATGGATGGATGTTGTGCTGAGGGACATGGTTTAGTGGTGTTGATAGGGCTAGGACAGAAGTTGGGCTCAAAGATCTTGAAAGTCTCTTCCAAGCAAAAGTGTTCTATGATTCTATGTTCTGTGATTCTGTACCCATCAGGACGTTTTGGTGGTGAGGGAGCAGCAGCCCAGCCTGTGCTGGGCTCCCAACCTGCTGCCCTGCCCACCTCACTGGCATCATGATCACAGGTTGCATTGTAGGATGATAGACCTGGTAGCAAGAAACTTCTGGCTTGAGTATGGCCAGGGCTTCACCCCATCTAAGCTTCAAAACTCAGTTTAGAGAAGAGAAGGCTCCGAGGTGACTTAATAGCAGCCAATACCTGAAGGGGGCCTACAGGAGTGCTGGAGAAGGGCTTTTTACAAGGGCCTGTAGTGATAGGACAAGGGGCAATGTCTTGGAACTGCGAGAGGGTAGATTTAGATTAGATATAAGGAAGAAATTCTTCACCATGAGAGTAGTGAAGCACTGGCACAGGTTGCCCAAGGAAGTCGTAGATGCCTCATTCGTGGCAGTGCTCTAGGCCAGGCTGGACGGGGCTTTGAGCAACCTGGGCTTGTGGGAGAGAGGTGTCTGTGCCCACAGCAGGGGGGTTGATGATCTTCAAGGTTCCTTCCAGCCTGAACCATTCTATGATGCTCTGTGGCATGAGAGAGCAAAACAAACCTGGGAGTTGCTGGCGAGAGTATTAGTTTTCATTTGTGCTGTCTCACTTACGTGAGATCTGCATCAGACGTGCATTTACACTTCAGACGTATTTTTATGTTGAAAATGTTTTTATCTGAAATTTTAGAAATGGATTTCACATGCTTTTTTGAAGTCACTGCTACATAAACCCCCTGATCCCTGAGTTTTAAATAGCTAGATACCCATTATTCAACTACAAAGCTGTTTTTTAACAGTATAATAGATTTGATTTTTTTGATTGTTTAGCATGTTTGCAGGACATTGTTTAAGTAATGCATACACATAAACTTAAGATATATTTCAATCCTTTGCTGAGTCAAAGTCAAAATTATATTTACAAATTGAGCAAAAGACAGCCATCCAGAAAATGCAGTGGCAAGGATGAAATGCTGGTTGAATCCTAATTCTCTTTTCATATGTTAGTCTGTATAAGCCTATGTCCAGATGAGCCTTAGAAAATTAGATCATCATTTTGTCACTCTGCCCCTGAGCAGGCAGATAAATATACTGGTTTCAAACGTTAAAAGCAAAGCACGCAGCCTTATGGTAAGTACCTCCTGCAGAGACATGATGTGCGTGCAAGAGTGTGATGCAAGCAGTAAGAGAAAAGAGGTAAAAATAACTCTTCTCTATTTTGCTCAGTTCCTCCCAGTTCTGCTGATTTGAATGCTTGTATGGGTCTAGAAACAGCTCCTACAGCTTTCTTTCTGGCAAGGAAAAGCATGCAACTACTGTTTTGAAGGAGGGGAACTTTGTTTACTGGCCTCCCATGTTGGATTCCTGTTGCCTGCTCTGTAAAACAAGGGTACATTAAATAGATGACAAACCGGAGGGGTCAGTAGAAGACCTCCTGCATTGTTGTAGCCACAAAATTGGGTTTTTTCATAAGCTTTGTGGTCTGGCTACACTGTAGATGAGAGGTGAGTTGCTTTCCTTGAGTTTTACCTCGAGGTTTCAGCAGCCTCATACGTAGTTAGTTCCTCTGTGTAGGAAGGTGTGCTGCTGCCTTCATACACAGGCCAAAAGCGTCACCACCTCATCAGAGAAACACTACAGAAATAAGAGTGATCAAGTTCTTGCTGTGCTGTGGCTCTCAGAGCTAATTGGGAGACAGGCTAAGTAAAGCAGGGGGAGAGCAGGATTCTTGATGGATGCATTGGAAGAACTCGTATAATGGAGCCAGCTGCAGGAGGAACCATAAATCTGCTGGAAAACCTCATAAAAGGGCTGAAACCCTGGAAGGTTTTTGTGTTAGGAGAGCTGGTTCTGGGATGAACATACAGAGAAGGGCTATGCTTGCTCTTGCTGAGGGGCAGATGTTTGCTGAGGGCATTTTGTCCTCTCCAAGCTCTCAGAAAGAGGAGGCTTAGGCTGAGCAAGCCCCTGGTTGTGGCCTGTGTGCACAGACTGGTTTCTTCTCCCTGCTCAAACACAGCTTGGGAAAGGGTCACGGCAAATCAAGATGCGTGACGCAAATCTATGCATACAGCATTATTTCCCCTTCTGTTCCCTGAAGGATGAATAGGAAATCCAAGGGGTGAGGCTCTCACTGCCTGTGGTTGTATTTCTGTGGCACCTTGGTTCCCTGAAGGCTCATTTCAGTCTCCAGTGTTTGCTAAATGAAAATTAGCAAAGCAAAACACCGTCGCTGCCTTGCCTGCGCTGCCTCCATGCACTTTGTCCAGAGGAGCCGGCAAAATCGCTCTTTTTTTCTCCCTGCCCCAGCAATTTGGTTCCTGTCCCAGGGAGAAGGCTGCTTTTGTTTGTAACCCAGCCGCTCTGCTTGAAGAGCAAAGCGTTGCCCTCCTTGTGCTCTGCGTGGTTCTGAGCTGTGTGGCTGGGAAGCTCACTGCTGTGAGGGGATGTCCGAGCTGCTCTGAATGGTGGTGAGGCACAGACCTGCCGGCTGGGGTTTTTGACACAGGGATGTGAAGGTCTCTCTCTTGTTGGCCTGAACTACTCATCTCCATTAGCAGAACACATGCCTTAAGTGCTCTGATCTTGCTGGCTGCTTTCAGTTCTAACGGTACTGTTATGCCTTTGTAGGTTTTCTGTAAATCTCTTACAAATTAAAATCTCCAGCAGCGAGAAGCTAATAGTCATGTATTCTTGTGTGTTCAATACCTGACCTCTTAAAATAAGATATGGATTTGTTATTAGCCTCTGGAAAATAACAGTTGATTGCACAAAGATTGTTTTTTTGTTTTTTTTTCTTGTCTGTCTCAAATATCCTCTCCAAGGGCTAGTTGTGAAACTTGCTACAGGGTGCAGCAAACAGTGGTGATGTTGCCATTTAAACAGATACTGAAATTACCATTAATTTCAGATATGCATTAATACTTCCTATAGCATGTTTATCAAATTACCTTTATATATCTTAACAAATCAATTCCTGTGCCCTTGGCGTGAAGTACTGCAGATAAGGAGTAGGTAGTATATCTGCTTGCAGGCGATAAAACTGGAATTCGGGTAAATAGATAACTTCAATTAAGTCGCTTAAGCAGTGTAATCACTGTCCTAGCAAGAAGATGGATCTGTGAGCTGAGCAAATCTAGCTTTGCCGGCGCTGGATTAACCTGGGACCTGCCACCAGCCCAGCAGAGCGTGTCTGCCAGCGGCAGCGCATCCGGCAGCCTCCTCTCCTACCTCCTTGCTGATGTTGTAGCTTCAGCTGAGATTTGCAGCTGATGCACTCCGGTGTTTTTACTGAAGTGGGATATTCTGTCCTGGTTTTGCGATGGGGAGATTTTGAAAGGAAATAGATCTGTGATGGGGCAAATATCTTGCTGCAGGCAGTGATCATTTATGTACCTGCTGCTGAAACTAATGAATGATAGAGAAAAAAGTTGGGTACCAACGATTTGATTTTCACTGCTGCTTTTTGGAATTGCTTCTGGTTTGCTGAGTGTATTGGGTTTCTGATTTTGTTTTTTTTTTCCTGTTTCTAAATGCTTGCTTTCTTAGATGTATTATTATGGCATTATTAGAGTTTCTTTAATCACACGTTAGCAGAATGCTGCTTTGACTTGGTCAATAACAAAGGGCATTTATAACGGGTTGATGCATGTGAGATACGGGCTCATGCTCCTTGGAGGGGAATAATTTACCAATACGAGTCATTATGCATTCTATTAAAACCACAAACCGGACACGTGTTTCTGGCCTTGTCATCCATCACAGAGTAAACGCCAAGCGAGCCAGAATCCCAGCAGTGGTGGTGAGAGACTGAAAGCAATTTATAAAAAGTAAATAACAGTATTGATCAATTCACCTTTTTATCACTGCCCTGTCAGTGCTGCCAAGCAGTGTTTTCATTTTGAGTTTCTCCCCCACCCCACGCTTCTACTTCCACCAGCTATTGATTTACGGAGCTTTCTCTGGGCCACTGGAGCAGATTTAAACTATCTTTTGTACTGGTAAACCTGCCAAAAATACAAATATAGCTGAAAAAGAGCCTACTTCCACCCGAACCGGTTTACCCTGGCTGATGGAGGCTACAACCAGAGCACCAGCTGAGAGAGAGGATGGGTTTTTGTACACCAGCTTCTGCCTCTGTGCCTCGATCCATCTCTTCCCTTGACTCCCTTTGCTGCTGTCTCCACTTTACAGATGGGAAAGCAAGACCCGGAGGCAAGTCAGGGTGTCTGAACCGTATCTTCCTGCAACAGATAGAATTACCAAGGCAATGTCCTTTGAAGAGAAATAAATACATCGACAGCAGAAATGGATGAAGAGGGTTACTCGTCTGTGCAAGTGCTTTAACTCCAAGAGCCACAGCCCTAAGAAAATAGTAACATAGATCAAATTTTATTTTTAATTGCAGGCAAATTGGAAATGGTTTATTCAAAATCTCACCAGGTGAATTAATGGAGTTTCTAACTACTGTTTTTTAAAATGAACAGTGACTCTTTTGTGCTTTGAGATTTCATTATCTTAACTTTGTATCTTATGCCTCTTGAGAAAGCACAATTATTAAGTCTCTAACTTACCCTTCAGATTTGTAGGTGCTGGTTAATAATGATGATTTTGTAAAATCATTCCATTTTATGCTAAGTGATTATTTAAAACAGAGTGCTGCCATTTATTGAAGTTTGGGTACTCTGATGGTGGGAACAGTTGTATGCAGTTGTACATGGGTCTTCCATTTAACAGAAGGCTCAAGAAAGCCTGTTTGGAATGCACAACTTCCAAAACAACAACAAACAAAACCCAGGATGATTTTTTTGCTTAAAACTTTCTTTGTTTCCTAATGAACAAAGCACTTGGTTTATCTCTCTTGCTCTGATAGGGGAAGCCTGTGCTGTGTTCAGTGCTGACACCAGTCGTGGAGCTGCAGAAGGACAAGGTCTTGCTCTCTGCTCAGAGGCTGATGGTGGGCGGGATGCCCCGACACGTCACAGGGCTTGTGAGGCAGATGCTGAGATAAACACTATTTCTGCAGAGCTTGAGACATATTGTTGTCTATACTCGCTTCTTTCTCCACTGCCTTTATGCTCTTTTGCGTGGTGATGATGTCTGAACATGTCATTCCAGCTGTGGTTGGGTCGGGTTTAGAGAATGGCCGTCCCCAACCAACCACCAGGACTGTGGAGATACTCCCTAACCCCTTTCTGTCACACTGCCTCTGCTTTGAAACTAGTAAATAAACCTTGCAGTGAAAATTATTTTTGCTAACCTGGATCATTTTGACAGAACCAGGCTAGGGAGCAATTAAAATATGCAATGATGCCAGCCTGGCTCAGGGTGTGCTAACGGGGTCTCCCATCACTGCCACGAGGACCACCACACCTCTCTTAGCAGCAAATACATCTCCTGTATTGAAAAAGAGAACAGCTGTACTAATAACAGGATGATGCAGCTCTGCCCCCTGTGCTGTTAGTCTATGATGTGTGGCCTTCTTGGTCAGAGAGGAGGTTTCTGTGTTGATTTTAGCTGCCGCACCCCATCCTTCCATCCCAACACTCAGCTCTGCCGGGTGTGTGTCGGTTTATCTGCTGGTTCGTCTGTGCCATGGCACAAATCTTCAGTGAATCTCCACAACCCATCTGCTTTGCTCTGTTCAGTACAGGAGGTTTAGTTATATCTGAGAGAAGGTACCCTTAAAGGTAATGGGATAGCATGCATGTTTTTACATCTCATAAATGAATGTAAACAACAGAGAAATCTAGGGCATAGAGGTTGGTAAGAGGAAGCATTTATTCCTATGTGCCTGACTTTCTGGGGTGCTCTCTAATTCAGACAGGTGGATGTCTGCGCGGTTGATGCCACGTGCCTCGCAGATATTTTAATCTCTGACCTGCACCTGATATGTTCAGATGCTGCGAGTTTCTTCCTTCCTACGCAGTTTTTGTTGAGAAACAGTGTCAGCTTTAAATGAGACGATGCAATTCCCATAGCAAGGCAGGAGGGAGTGACACGGGGTGAAAAGGATGCTCTTGGCATATGTTTGGTGTGTGGATGGCAGAGAGGTCAGGAGGGCTTTGAGTCATAAATCTCTCTTGGATTCCTCAAGAGAGCAGCAGGTCTTGCAGGCAAATTTGAAAATGCAAATGCTGCCAGACAAGAGATGTGTACTTGCATCTCTCATGGGCTGAAAAAAGTTATCAGGGTTGGTCACAAGAGAAGAGTCGTGAGGCAACCCCTTCCAGCTCCAGCACGGAGAGCAGCTCTGATTTATCTGGTTGTATGATGAAGTGGCCTGGGGAGCTCAACCAGCTGGAAAAGAGTGTTTTATCTAAATTTTCCAGGGTTATTTTCCACCTGGAAGATTTCCCTGCCCACTTTACTTCAAGAACGGAGACATTCTTCTAATAGCCACAGTTCTGACCCAGATGCTCCCTCGGCAGCAGTGCTGATGCCTGACTGCTGCCATAGCCATTGGCTCACTTGCTGTCTCGTGTCAGAGATGTGGAGGAGCAGGTGTTTGCCACTGCCTGGATCGGGCAATCCCACCTCTTGCTGCTGGACACCGTGTGTCCTCCCCTTCAGGGGGAGTCTGAAGGAAGCAGCTAGCTAACTTGCACAAAGGCAACCGACAAACTTTTGCGGGGAGTTCCTTCTTTTTTTTCCCTTGTGTGGCTTCCAGAGTTCAGATGTGAAGCATCATTTTGCCCAGAGAATATAAATTCCCTTTTCTTTTGACTCTCCATTAACCATCTCCAGAGTCGGTGCAAAACTTTGTACCCGTGTGTCTCTTTTGCAGCTGCAAGCAGAAAGCCTGGAGAGCCTTTGATCATCTCTGACATCAAGAAGGGGAGCGTAGCACATAGGTGAGTATGGAGTTTGCCGTCTGCCAAACCTGTTGCAAAATGTCCAGCCCAGAATCAAGGCAAGCAGTAGCTCTTGGATTTGGATTTCACCAGCATCCAAGGAGATCTCAACCCTAGAGGTTTGTCTTGGACTGGAGTAGGGTTTGCAATAAAAACTCTGTACTGAGGCAATGAGAGTTGAACTAACGGAAAAGGTGGCTAACGCACTGATTCAGATGTCTGCTGCCCCTGTAGGAGATGGATGTTCAGCATTTAAGAGCATGTGGTAAAGGGCTTCATATATCCCATGAAGTGCTATGGCTCGTCAGGTAGTTTGCCATGTCTCAGCTCCTGCTCAGGTGAACAGAGTGAGTGAATTTTGGGCACTGGTGGAGAACTGTGCAAGTAACTCAGCATTTATTGACTTCACCTCCAATCCCAACACCTCATAACAAGGCTTTCACAGGAATTTAGTGCTGCTGAAGGACTTGCTTCTAAGAGTGCTCATGCAGGAGATTCCATAGAAGGTAGAATATCTGTCAGTTAAACACCAGGCACTTTTCAGTGCTGTAGGTTACCTGGGCTGTATAGCTAGTCTTCCTGCCTTGTTCTGTGCTGATGCACCCTCTACACAAACTTTCTCCCTTTCAATCACTATTGTCCCCAACTCTGTTCATGGTTGTTTCCAAGAAAAGATCAAGGACAGCAAAAAGTTAATATTGTCATTGCCGCTGCAGGACTGAATATGTTGTGGGATCTGAAAGGCAAATGCAAATGTACTTTTAGTTTTCTTTTCCTTTCTGTGTAGAACTGGTACGTTGGAGCCGGGAGACAAGCTGTTAGCCATTGATAACATCCGACTCGACAATTGCTCAATGGAGGATGCTGTGCAGATTTTAAGGCAGTGTGAAGACCTGGTCAAATTGAAGATTAGGAAGGATGAAGATAACTCTGGTACAGAAATCCTGATGCAAACTTGTGCCTGCCCACTGTAATGACATTTCCCACTAGGTAGTGCAAACTAGCAAAGATAAGGGCTGCTGCCTGTCCGCTCACCACTTTCCAATTGATTATAGTCTATTTTTGTTATTCTGCCCTTAAACAGAGTCTGGAAGATTAAAATCCTGTTTGGTATGAGCATGCCTGAAGACCTCAGGCTTTTGCTTCCAAATGCTGCAAGTCTTTCCTATGACCTTGTTCATACGGGTAGTTAAAAAAATCAGCATTCCCTTTTCCTTTTTCAGATGAGCAGGAGACAACTGGTGCTATTATCTACACAGTGGAACTGAAGCGATACGGTGGCCCCTTGGGAATAACCATCTCTGGGACAGAGGAACCTTTCGATCCGATTGTCATTTCGGGCCTGACTAAACGAGGACTGGCAGAAAGGTGAACTTTAGGAGCAGAGGGTGTGAATTGGTGTGGGAAGGGATCTTTGAAGTTTGCCATGTTTCCTCTGCTGTCATAAACTCTTCTTAGGTGTTTTAGTCTGGTAAAGACAAAAGATGCTACGAAGGTAGCAAGCGCTATGGAGCAGGGTGGTTGGGACTGTGCTGTTAGCATAGTGAGAGCAGGGAGCTTCTGGAAGAGTTGGATCTCGTGCTGGTTGAATGCAGCAGCCAGGATCATGTGTTTATCTGCCCCGCTTCCACAGAGGTGCTTCCTGGTCTGTGATTTCCCACGTACATCTTGTGTGGGGAGAGTGCCCAGCCGGCCCATGAAACTGCTGTAGATTCCTCTCCAGGACTCAGCTGTTGCTAAACTGCATCTTATGGCCATGAGAGGGGTGTGTCCTGCAGAAACTATGGACCTTGCGGTCTTCTGACCTGTCCTTGCTGGATGCTTAGTTTGTGGCATGTGGAGGTATCTCAGTGCAGAGCTGGCGTGCCTCGGGCAGGAGACACTTATACTGCATAAACATAGGTGCAGATTTACCTTCGGCTACCGGGCAGGTTGACTGCGTGTGTGCCTGTGTCTGAATATATTGTTTAGGATTTAGAGGATAAGGACATTGCTGAGAATATAGGGTGGAACTGAGTCATACACTGTATCTTAGTTAGTCTGTCTATATGGTAGCTGTGACTTGGAAATAGATCATTTCAGCAGCTGTGAATCATGCTTCTCATAGGGTTGCTTTGCCTTGTGCTGCCTGTCAGGCAGAACAGTAGCAAAAAAGCCCTAAACAAACAGGTGTAAAGTGGGGAGGTTTGACTGGAGATCTGGCCTTCTGATTCTTTCTGTTCAAGGCCACACTCCCTCTTAGCTGGGCTGTAAAACGACTCAGTGCCTCTTTCTGTGTTGGGTTCCTTGAGCTCTCAGCACACATGCTGCTGCACGTTTCCATTGGTTTCCTCTGGTATAGAAAGTAGAACAATGGTGTCTCCCAAGAAGTAAGGATTGGACTTAGTCATCAGTGTTTCTTCTCTTTGGGGATTTGATATCACTGCCTGCCCCTGTAGGAGTCATGTTAAAGAATAGCAACATCTTACCTGAGGCATTTCTGCAGAGCAGTTCTGCACTGTAGCTGCAGCCCAGCATGTGAGAGGTTAAGGACAGAAAGCCCAAACGCTGTCAGGTGTCAGAAGACGGCCTTGTACCCTTGTTGCTCTCGCTTTCCTTTGCAATGCTGTTCCTCCTTCAAACTCAGATACACATCAGTGACAGCTCCACAGAGGAACGTAGTGCAGGCGAGTGCTGCGGTACTACTGAATTTTGATCAGGAGCTGGCAGGCAGTAAGGAATGAAAAACCTTTGGAGAAGAGTGATGGAACCGTTCAGAATGTTCACTGTAGCTGACGGTGCCCGTGCAGAGGAGCAGCATGGGGATGGAGCAGCACAGGGATTTCTCTAGGTAACCTTGGCTCCCGTAAGGGAAGGCAAGGAAGGCTGGGGTGAAGGCTGCCAGCAGGGAAGGTGCATTTTTCATCCTGAGAATAACAGAAGGGAGTGGCTTGACCTTGTCAAGGAAAGAGAGGTGGTTAGTGTTATTCTGAACTGTCTCTTTTCTGGCATCACTTCTCTGTGCCACAGGTACCCTTAGCCAGGCAGGGAGGGACAGGCTTCTGAAGGACAGGGATTTAAACCCAAATCTGTGCCTGACTTTTACTGGAGCACAGGACATGTCTCAGCAGTGCTGGCACGGCATGTACCACATCCCAGTGTCGATAACAGGAATATACCGGCCACTCCTGTAGAGGCAGAGTCTGCACTGTGGCTCGGGCTGCCTGCTTGGCGATGGGGAGGGCAGAGTGTCCTCTAGGATCTGTCACACGTCTGTCCCAGCAAGTGACAGACTGTCTAAGCTGAACAGGCTCAGAATTCAGATAACTTGGGTTTTTATCTTCACCTTGAACATTTTTCTTGTACGTGTCTGATCTTATAGAAACCTACGGAGGCAGCTCGGGCTGTTGGGTTGGTGGTGAGCTCCCGTGGTGGCTCTCTCCCATATTAGTCTTTCTTGTCTTTCTTTCTCCTCCTTCGGTGCCTGCAGGTAGCTTTAGCCTGGGCCATGGGACTTGTTTTCCTTCCTCTTGAGGAAGGGAGCATGCATGAGAGATACTGCTCAATTCTGGTACAAGGTGTAAGGGTTCTCCAAGAGTAACTTTTGGCTGTTGCTGACATGATAAAGTGCCTGACCAGCCTCGTCTAGTGCCACCTGGTGAATTAGATGTGAGTGGCTGTAGGAAGGTGGTGTGCAGGAGAGCTCAGCACCAACCCATGTTGGCAGGGGCAGAAAGGGTGATGGCCCTGCCTATGCACCAAGGAAATCCCTACCATGTGCATGTGGCCGCCTCTTCTCAAATACTTGCTGGACAGTGCCTGCAGCCCTTTTTACACCTTATGACTCACCTGTTCCTTGAATCTGCTCTTGCATATGTCTTCTGAGCAAGAAGGGACATGGGGTACACCTCTCCTTGGGCTGGTTTGTATCTGAGGTGAACTAAGGACTGTTGGTGATGATGGAGAGGCACAAGGGTCATTAGCTACAAACAGCTTTCTCTGTCACTCCCATCTGCTTGTCCTCGTGGGAGTGCCTGGAAATGGACACATGGGAGGACTGGACTTGGATTTACTTTTCCCACAGTTGAAGAAAACACTTGGCTGAACGTGACTTTTTGTCTCTGTTTTTTTTCCCCTACTGAGGGATTTTCGCAGTTTCTGCAAAGCAGTCATGTTGTTCAGAGGTGAGCAGTTGGGCTGGTGGTGTCTTGGATAGGAGATGGGTCCCCATGCTGGGTTCAGGGCTACAGCAGGGAACCCTCGAATGCTGAAACACGGCAGCAAGCAAAGGATCGTCTTTAAACTGCCAGCAGTTATCTTGGTTTTTTATGACTACGTAGGTGAAACTTTAAAAACAAATTTTCCAGTACCAGTTTGATTTGTAATTTATTTGAATGCACAGGTTTTTCCCCGAGGACTTGTTCAGGCCGATTTGGATAGGACAAGGTGGACATCTAGTGGCGGGACTGAAATGGCACTGTCCAAGTAGCTCTGCAGCACTAGAATCTAGCAACAGCAGAACAGTCAGTCCTGCCTGCTGTTTGGCTGCGTTTTCCAAAATGATGTACTTACAGGAGGTGTTTTCCAGCAGTGTGTCTACAAAACTTTCCTGTTTTGGGGAAAGACAAGTAGCTGTTTTGCCTGCAACAGTACAAAAACTCCCAATTCTGCAGGATGTAACCTAAGAGAGGCACATTGCCATGGGAAAAAAGATACTGCAGTCTGGATCTGCATCTTCTCCTGGCTCCATCACACAGGTTTCTGATAGTTAAACCTCATGGCACTGTTGGAGAAGGAGAGAATTGCTGCTCTTGCTTGCTGGCCTTAGGGAGCTGGAGCATGAGGGTGGTGAGCTTGGTCCAGCCAGCGGTGAGTGTGAGCTGCTGCCTTGGCAGCCAGCTCTGACCATGGACACATCCCAATCTGCCCGCTCGTCCCAGAACTGTGGTAAATGCCAGGAGAGGTAAAGTGAGCCCCTGTCTGTGGGTGGACACAGAGGGGAAAGATGGAGGAGATGGGGGAGAATTGCCGTGGCTTTTTCGTTCATTCTTGGCTGTTACTGAAGCTTGAGGATTTATTTAGCTGAGAGCAGAAGCCAGTGCCAGAATATGGCTGTGCGATAAGACGTGATAGTAACCTCTTCAGAGTGCTTGTTCTGATGGAGAAAGTCACCATGGTGTAGCTATGTAGGGCTGAGCTTTAAACGTATGATGAACTGATCTGTAATTGGTTCAGCTTATGCTTGCACACACAATCGGTGTATGTTGAGCTGTTTGTGTTTTGCTTTTTTTCAATGGGTTTCTGCGTTTGTCTCATTTCTTCCCATTCGGTCCCCATGTGTTGCCTGATCTAGTCGAGAGGCGGCATCCCTGGCGACAGGGAGGCTGGATTAAAGTGATCTCTGAGGTCCCTTCCAGCTTAGGCCATTGTATGATTCTCATCAGTGTGAACGTGCCCTTCAGTTCCATGCACGACAACTGGTGGACATCACACACTGGAACTGCTGGTGCTTTTAGCATGTAGACCCCCTGGCTTTGAAGAGCTTTGGCTGTAAGCTGGTCTGCAGTCCCAGTTCCCGAGGGGTCTGCTATCCAAGGAGTGCGCATGTTCCTGTGCATGTTTGTATGTCTATGCCCAGGTGGAAGATGGGGTGTGGAACAACTCAAATTCTTGGTTGTGGTGATGAAGAGGAAATCACAGCTCTACAGTGTACGAAGGGGAAGCGAAGATGCATTTGAAAGTGCTGTTGCTTCAAGCAGCAACTTAGTGGCCTGCCTCATATTGGTGAATTGCTCCTCTGAAATTTCTAACACCTTTTCTCTCCAGAACTGGAGCTATCCACGTTGGTGACCGGATATTAGCAATCAATAACGTGAGCCTCAAGGGCAAACCGCTGAGCGAAGCCATTCACCTGCTGCAGATGGCAGGAGAGACGGTCACTCTGAAGATCAAGAAGCAAACGGAGAGTGAGTTGGGGACCCTGGTTTGGGGTGGGAGCAAGGGCGCACCCCAGCAGCACGGACCCCAGGGGATGGAGTAGGTAGTGCTGTGGGTTTCCCTTCATGTGTTGTGGAAGATGAGATGAGGCAGAATGGTCAGGGGCATGGCTGGGGACCGAGGGGAAAGGTAGAAGTTTTTTGAAATTCTGATCCAAAGATGGTGGTGGGGAGAGGAGGGAACTCAGAGGATTTCTCTGATACTGGAAGGAGTTTATATGGCAGGTTTATTGTTGATAATTTTTTTTCAGATTGAAACCTTATGCAATTCCCTGTCAGTATGGGTTTTTCACACAGAACTGAAACAGAAGTTGCTTTTAAAAGTAGAAGAGTGCAGTTTTGTTCTGAAATATAATCCCTCAAAAGGAACAAGGGGACTCTGAGCTGATAGAATCCTTTGAAAAAAATCCCAGCACCTTTAATTCAAAATTTTGAAAGTGATTGGCAACATGTCTTTTATGTCCTGTCTCTTGGCTTGGGGTCCTAAGATAATCTTTCGAAGCATCTACCTTCACTCTAGAAATCCCCTTCTCATTTCACTGCCAACTTCCCTGTGACTTTGAAGCTGTTCCTCTTGACATGGTGTCAGAGCAGGAGCATACTTAGTGCAAGTAGGCTGCTTCTTGGGAGCAAAGAGGGGAGAGTGGCAGAACCAGGGAACATGCAAGCTTTTCTCCCTGGCTCTGTAATCACAGCCAAAGAGAGGCTTCTTCATCAAGTTCAGAAAGTAGCAGGTGCATTCTGGCTGCATTTCTATCTCTCCCCACACCCAGTATTTTCTGTCCTTTTTTTTTGTGCCGTGCTTCTTCAGTCTCTAGATTTAGCTGGACCTACCCAGCCAGTGGCCCACAGCGCTGTGGGAATTAGAAGAAATCAGGTGAGCGTGGTCCATGAGATGTCTGTCCTGCATCTGAAAAAATAGCATTGCTCTTAAACATAGCACTTCTGTAGACCTGAAAGCAGTTTGCAAATGTGTGTCAGTGCACCTATTTTACAAATAGAGGAAGCCCAGGCAGGGAGTGGGGATTTCGCAAACAGATGTGAGGAATTGATTCCTCTTCAAGACACCCCAGTCTCGTTCCCTGCAGCCAAACGTCTTGATTCTTGGTCTGAAATACTGTTTTTCCCCCCTCTGCTGACACTTAGCATTGTCAGAGCCGCTCGGTGAGGTAATTGACATGCAAGTGCCAGTTGGAGACTCCTTAATCATTCTGCGAATGAAGCAGGTGTAATTGAAATTTCAAGGTAATCTTGAGCTAATCATGGTGAGCAATCTTCTGAATGCTTGGAAAATAGGGACTTTCAGGACACTGGGCTTTGTTTGCCAAAATAGTCTGTCCTCTTTGACAAATGCACACTTTGAGAGGGCTTTTTATCCCAGCCTCTGTGAGTCGGAGATCCAGGGTGTGAATGGCGAACAGGATATCTAATCAAGGAGGACTTTAAAATATTCAGTACAAAGAAATGCTTATGCTGAGAAGCCATTCCTTGCGTAGCTTTTGCCTGAAATGGAATTTGATATAATGATAATAAGGGCCTATTATTACTAAAATAATGAAAGGGAAGGTCTGGGTTTCATCATCCACATTCAGCTTTCCATTTTCCAATCATTGATCAGAGGAAATTCAGCTTCAAAATACCAGGCCCACGAATGCCGCTGGTGCTGTCGGGCTGCGTGGATGCTACTGCAGAGGAGGTGATCAGAATCATAGAATGGCCTAGACTGGAAGGGACCTTAGAGATCATCTAGTCCAACCTCCCTGTCATGATTGATACAAGTTTGTATTAACTTCTGTATCTTGGAAGTGTGCTATAACTTCAGCTGCGGTAGTCTGGGGCAAGGTTGCATTGTGGTTGGAATCTCTTTAAAAGATCTGCTTGTAACAGAATGTTTGCAGCCAGCACCCTGAGTCGGTGCTGCTCAGAGGAAGAAGAAGACCAGAGAAACTGTGGGCTGTTGTCTGCAGAGGCCAGCACTTCTCTGGGCAGGGCTGTTTGGAGAAAGTTTCCAAAGGCACAAGAAGATGTGCTTATGAATTGAGATTAGGTCCCAACTCTCTAATATTTGAGAATCCTGATATCCCTGTGGTTGCTCCTTATATTCCATGTGCTAAAAACTCAGGAAGGCATTTTTTCTTGATTCAGCTTGAGGTAAGAGTACTACATTAAATCCTTTCAGCTGCATTGCACAGGCCTTTCTCAGCTACTTTTGAAGAGCTAAAGAGGTACTTGGAAAGACTTACAGTACCTGGGCTTGCTCCCATGTCAGCATAAGCCTTTCCCTGAGGTTGCTCTTTCTGCCTGCTAAAGCAGCGTGTTCTGATTTCAGAATCCTATCCCAAGAAGTCGGGGAGTATAAATGAAGTGAGCGACCCAGAAGATGAACTGACGGACTCCCAGAAAACTAGCAAGCTGTCTGAGATATACTCCACCACAATTCCTAGTGTGGACAGTGCTATGGAGTCCTGGGATGGCTCTGGCATTGATGCTGGGTATGGTAGCCAAGGTAAGCCAGAGTTGTCTTTTCTTAGGGCTTTCTGGGCCAAGGTGAAGATAGGCAGAGCCTCTGGATTTGTCTGGAGACTGAACATGAGCCGAAGCCTGTGGTCTGACAACATTTGCATGACTTCTCACGTCCAGCAGAGAACGAAATGTATTTTAAAATGCACTCATGTGGTGCTCTGAGTTGATGTATCTGGTTTAGGTTTTTATTGGCACATTTCTTCTGGCTTATATGGCATCATAATGTTCACAGCTTTTTCAAAACCATTACAGCACTTTATAATTCACGTAATCAGAGGAAATATTCATTGGCCATATGTCTTACAGAGTGTTTGGTCCGTAGCTCATTTTTAATTCTCCAGAGAGGCCATGTAGGACATACTAATCCTCTTTAGGATGTTTTAAACACGAGAATGTCTTGTGACTAGAAGCACTCACTTAACAAAATAATTAAGGTAATACTACTGGAAAGTATCTCTAACTCTCTAGTGAGTGATCAGATGAACACAAGTCTTCGAGGCCAGGTTTATTCAGCTGTGACTTCTGGCAGACATATGGAATTGAGATGGAGTATGCTCCAGTCATGGGAATAGATCTTTACTTGGAGAAAAGCAGTGGAAAATAGTTATTTCCGTTCAGAATTTAGTGACATAAACTAGCATTAGCCCATGTTGAAACAAAACAAAACCCTGAATCACCTTTGCAAGAGGAAATTAGTGAAAAGACTGCTATCCAGAACAGAATGTGAAAACAGGGAGGGATGTTGCAGGGATGCTGTGGCAAAGCACCTTCAATGTGCTGAGCACAATGTGTGCCTGTGCTCATTGTGCTCTGACTTGGGAAAGTTCAAAGGATAGCACCTCGCAGGTGTCTCTTCCACCACACCTGTGTCTTCCTTCAGGCGCTGTTGGTCTAAAGTCTTAATTTGGGAGTGCACTTGGGACTGGAAGCTTCATTAAGGAGGAATTCCCTGGACTTAATAATGCTGCAATCCTTCTACATTTAATTGAATGTTAACTCAAGTTGGACACTGGGTTTAGCAAAGTGATTGCTTTTACAGGTAAATTGAGAATGAGTAATTGAGCACAGAGCCCCGGGGAGTGGGGCTGATGCCAAGTTGCCCAACATCCACCGACTATGCTTCAGGGGCTCTTTTGTCTTCCCTGGCAATTGCATTTGTTTGCATCACGGTGTGCCGGTGCTGGATGGGAAGGGGGATGCGGGAGCATAGGGAGAAGGAAGCACAGGGTCACCCGTGAGATGGGCAGAGAAGGCAGGATGCAGGGAGACCTGGGATGCACAGAGCCTCGAGATTGGGGTTTACATCCCGAATGGGGAACTACAGATGGGGCTTCCACAACCTTGTAGATTTTAAGTTCATCTACAGCTTTAGGAAGGGTTTGGACGAGGGAACTGTGCTGGGCCTGGTGGGAACATGCCACCAGGTGGCTCTGAATCCCAGGGATCCAGCCCATGTCCCTGGCAGGAGGAGGCAAAACCAGTGGCACCTAAGCGATGGTTCTGCACACGTTGCCCTGCGGTCCCTGGCCCCCTGCGCTCAGCCCAAACCTGCTGCCCACCCTCTGCAGAGCCCTGCATCCAGGGACCTTATTCTGCTCTGGCAGGCGACGAACACTCCTGACTGCTGTAAGATGTTGGCAAGCACTTTTCTGAGGTTCTCTCCAGAGCAGTCTAATTTTTAAAAACACACAGAGGAGACACTCAGCTAAGTGAAGTAACAGGCCTTGGCATTTTCAGTGAAAGTGCTGGCATTGACATTGAGTATTTCCAGTGCTCTTAGCTGTTTGGGAGGTCAAGTCTCCCTTAATTATGTGTTTCTCTGATACCTCTTCCTGTTTGTTTGGCACTGCGTGATGGAAGCGCACAATGGTTCTTGGAAAGGCTGTGATTTCTCTGAAATGTTGAACGGGCAGCAGGAGATGGGCAGGGGACTCGGGAGATTTATTTCCACTGCAGATGGCATTGACACTGCTGAGGAATGCTCTGTTTTGGAAGGTTTCTCTCAAGGCAGCTTCTTGTGAGACCTGGGGATCTTGTGACTTGATAGTGATGGATTTGCATCTCTGGAGTGAGACACTGCAGTACGGAAAAGTCCATGGGGGCAGACATAGTGAAACTTCTCTGATTTCACCTTAACGGTCTGTACTGATCTCCTATCAAATGTCGTACAGATGAACGTCCCCTTCTCTCGAGCCAGCAGTTTTTCCTCCTGTTCCTTGCCTTTCACACACATGTGCCTGAAGCAGTTTTCTGTACCTGCACCAGCTGATTCTGAAGGCAGCTCTTGGGCTCAGGGCTGACTGTTCCTCATTTACCACTGCAGAGCACACTGGAGATGGTGACCACCGCCAGGTACCCTCAGCACCATTACAGTTGTTGAAGGGAGGCTGTTGCTGCTGGCTGCTCTGGCTGTGGTTTCTTTGGTGCTGTCCCATATACTGTTACTTTTTTTGTGCTGTCCATTAAGTCCCAAAGACAGTTGAGAATCTAAGGAATGGGTTTTTTCCTAATGGAAATCAGGCCTCCAAATCCTTCAAAACAAGTGTGGTTGGGCATGCTGAGGGAAGCTTAGCAGGATCTTCTCTCTTTGAAGGATTCACTGTACTTAAAGGTGGCTTCTTCAACAATACAATTTCTGCTGGGTTCAGTGTGGAAACAGGAGCCGTTAACCAAAACTGAAGCTGACTGGGGGTAGGATCTGCATCTGTGAGTATATGTAGTCCCAGGTCAGTGGATCCCAGATACACACCACAAAACTACTCAGAAGTGGGAAAGCAAAGGAGAAATGGGGCACCTTGTGACAAGATCCTGAGAAGCTGCTTTGTTAAAGCAAGAAGAGATGGGAAGAACAACCCCTTTCGGATGACGGAGGTGGAAGCAGTATACAATCCATATGGCCTCAGATTTGGGATTTGGGGAGCAAAGCTCTCCTGGCTCAGTGTGACTCACTCTATTTGGGTTTTCTGATCAGGTATTACCCTCTCTCTTTCCACCCTCTCTTGCCTTTCCTAGGTACATATGTACCTCAGGCTGCAGGCATAGCCCTCCATCCACACGAATGGAGACACAGCAGGCAAAAGAGCAGCACCCCGCCGGCAGACCCCAGGAAAAACTACCCCTACATGGATGGAAGCTTCGGTGAAGATGACTGGGACAAGCCCAGCAGGTATGGAGAAAGTGGGAGGAGGCAAAGAGGCATGTCTGCAAATATGGGTGTCACTGCGTAGGGGTAAGGGGGTGTGGAAATGTGGTGGAACAGCCAGCGATGACCCCATCTTGGCACTGGGCAGCCATGGGAGAGGTGCTAGGATGACCTGCTCTGTCAAATCACCTCCACGTTACGAGGTTACTCTGGGTGTAGCTCTGTGGCACCTCTGCCACGGCCCGGTGGCATTTGTGCCTGGAGTTAGGGCAGTCTCAGCTGCATGGACTACAGGTTCTTACCGTGTCTCATTCCCCTGCCTTGTAAAGGCTGAGATGGTTTCATAGCTAAGGTGTAATAAATAGTCATGGTCAGAGCTGTCCCTACTTGTGTTGCCCAAACTTTTTCAAGTGAGGATGCAGCTTCACAACAGCTCAATGCCACAAAGCAGAAAAAGGCCAGCCAAAGCTCTTGGAGGACCAGTATGAGGTTGCACGTTCAAGTTAAAAATTTCCCAAAGCTGTGGCTGGACATCTCTCTCCATCACACTTTGGCCCTTCCAACACTACAGACAAAGCCACGCTGTGTGAACATGGTCAAGTCAATCCACCAGCTCAGCCAGTGTAGGAGAAATCTGACAACACCTCCTGAGCCCGTGGAGGAGGCTGCAGCTGCCCCTTGCTTTGGGTGAAAATCCTGCTGGATCTGCCCAGGCCAGAGGCTGCCCCTCACTGAGCCACACGTGGCGGAAAAGCCTTGTTGCTTCGTAACTAACCCTTCCCTCAACATCCTCCAGAGTCCCCATAGTTGTGTGTGTCGTGTTGTTACTGTTGGTTCTGTTTTCTTTTATTTTTTCCTTAACTTTTGTTTGTCCAGACAAAACCCTTAGAACATCTCATGGCCATTTCCACCTATTTAAAGATGATCAAACTGGCAGGAAGGCTGGCAGTGGCGGAGACTTTGTTCTTGTTTTGCCTCTCAGCGAGAGCCAGCTCACAGAGGTCGATGATCTCTCGTGGCCCTCCCAGCGAGGCCGCTGACAGCTGAAGTTAGCAAATCTGAGCACTCGAAGCCCCGTGTGTCCCTAATGAGGGCTCCAAGCCCTGATGTCAAAGTGCAAGTGAAACGGTTCATGCCGCTGAGCCCTTTTTATTAGGGAGAAAAACAAAATGTCTGTAACCCCAGTTGCCTTTGGCCTGGAAAAACCTGCTGACCCAGTGGTGAGAGAGCCTGTACGGATCCATCCGCACCCTGGATGTGTTTGTTATGCTGCTGATCTGAGAGGCGAGAAACTGGTAACTGGAAGGGACGCTTGCCTCTTAGGGAACCTGGGAGCAGAGGAAGGAAATGAGTAAGGGGAAAGAATTAAAAATTCCTTTTTTGGGGAAATTTTGGTTTGTTTTTATAAAGTCTTGCTGGGTGTTTTGTTGACCTTTCTGCCTGGTGTAAAGGCTAGTGTCCTTTAAAAGCTGATTAAAGGTAGGAGTTGAATTTAAAATACAATAAGCCATGTCAGATGCTGCTCTCCCCAGACACTCCATGGTGCCACAAGGACCAGAAGCATGTGTGTGTGAGTTTATGCTTGCTACAGACCCCATTTAAACCAGTGGATGAAAAGCAAAGCGTGTGCTAAAGACTTTGCAGTTAATGGAGATCTGAAAAAAGCTCTATTAATAGCCCCAGGGGTCATTATATGTTTAATGGAAGCCAACCTCTCTTTGACTTGTACTCATGTAAAATGTTTTGACTTTGCTAAGTGGCTCTGGTAAATGAGTGTCCCTTCCCATCTGTGGCGCGGATGACCATTAAGCCATGTGAGATGCTGCCAGATGTTGCAGAGGTGGAGCCTTGTCCATGCAGCTCCTAATAAGATGTGTAGAAAATGCATTAGGGCTGCTCTAATGTCACTGTCCCCTTGAGGTCTCTCCCCATGACACACTAGTGGGTTTATCGTGACACCCATGAGAGTTTCCTTCAAGAAGCTCCAGTTAAACTGAGCACTTATGATCTGAGTTTTGCACAGTCTAGCATTCAGTAAGCAGTGTCTGCTGTCACCTACTTCTCTGACATGTTCAGAGGACTTCGGCATGTTTAATTGCTATTTGCTTGAGAAATCTGAGAATAGACCCTGGCTTGTGGTCAGAGGGAAGAGATGCTGAAACTGCCGAGGTGGAAAATTGCAGAAGCCCCAGCAAGATGCACATGGTGTTCCCGTTAACGTGTGTTTGTATCTGCTTGAGAGAGGTTCTCCCTATTCTTACTCTCTGTCGTAGACAGAGCTGATGTCAATCTTTACATGGCTGGAGATGCCATGACTGTTACATAACAACAAAAAAAAGACCTCCTGAAAGTAACAGCTCAGTTCCATGGCCATCCCACAGCAAATGAAACTCGGTTTATATGGGTTATACATGACACTGTCGATATTGCTGGCTGTAGTGTGCGTTTGCTTGTCCAGCCCAGGGCAATCATTTTTATATACATCTTTGCATTATTTACTCTCATAGAGACCTAATGTATTTATCATTTTCTCACCATGTCTGTTACCCTCTGTGTTTTTCTCTCTCTTCTCAGGTGTTCTGTGTCTCAGATCTGAGCTCTATCCCATCAGCCTTTGTACTAACAGTCTCTGAGGCTCCTGGTTTACCCATAATGCATCCTTTTTTCTTTCACTTCTCTATTTCACCAAAACGTCTTCCTAAACCTACAATCTTCCTACAGGCACTTTTTAATTTACCCTTTGAACTTTGACATTACTACACCAACTTAATTCTTCCTTTGAAGGACACGTGCCCCGGTAGTAAATGCATGGAGGTCTCGTATTCGGACTCTTTGTCTGAAAAGTTCATATTGTTTGCTTTTGTATATGAAGACTCTTCAAGTCTCTGCTTTTACTGGTGAGACACTTGCTGTAGCCTTGCGGCTTTCATCCCGCTGCAGAAGAGTGCTGACAATGTTTGGTTCCTACGTTACAACAGATACCCCAACCGCCAAAATGGCCTTGAGACCACTCATGAGGATAGTTTTTGGCGTGTTTTTGGAGAAGCTTTGGAGGATTTGGAAACATGTGGCCAGTCTGAACTTTTGAGGGAGATTGAGGTAAATCACTTTCTGAATTTGCTGCTGATCTGACTGTTTTGCTCTTGCCGTAAATGTTAGACTGTTTCCCCGGATCTGTTAATTGCCCGTAGCATCCCCGTGCTGCCAGTGGTGTGAAGAAGGGTTCGGTTTTAATCCGTGTGACTGTTTGTGCTAATGGATAACTGCGTCTCATTAGACAGTTGCTTGCGTGCACTTTTTCCGTGAGCTGATGACTTACCCGCCAGGAACTCCACGCTCTTTTTGCAAACCGTTGCTGGCCAACAATCTTCACATGACTGTTGGCAAACCTTCCCTATCGAACGGTAAACCCTTTGCTTGGAAAGATATTGTCTGTCCAAAGCACTCAGAGGCCAAGCAAAAGGAGACCCAAACCCTTCTGTTGGGACTCAAGTCTTGGCTTGCTTCAGATATAAGACAGACCCAACATATATCTTGCATTGAGCTGTCACTGTGCCGGAAAATGTTTCAGTGGAATAGGTAATTGGAAGCTTTTCAGCCAGCCTTCCCCATGGAAAAATCTAAAAAAGTAATTGCTTCCTGCAGAAATAAAGGTGTTTCCTGTCTTCACAAACCACTTTCTCTTTGCTTTATCCAAAATGCTTTGGAGGTCATGCTATTGTGTCCGGTTATAGGATAAGGAGCCTGGATTTCTAAGCAGTAGGATGCAAATAAAGGCCTCCCTTGAGACTGTCAAGCAGTGGGAAGCAAAGGTGCCTGGCAGGATGGGACCCGTGCTGCTCTCCCCACTGATTCAGTTCCTTTAGCCCCAAAGAAGTAGCGGGACCCCACGAGCTCGTCTCTCGCCCTGCGTTCTGGGTGCAGGGGGCTGGAGACAGCTTGCTGGGTCGTGCCCTCTGGAACCCCCAGTGGGACTGTTTTTATGCACAATTGCATATCGCTCAGGCTTCAGAGAAAAAAAAAAAAGAAAGCAAAAAAAAAAAGCTTGAATTTCTAGGTAATTTGAGGTGGAAAAGGAAAGTCCTGTTTTGGCCTATATGGTGACAAGGGACTTACTAATTGTTCTTTTCTCCTTGATCCTTAGCAACTGTAAGTGGAGGAGGAAATCTCAATTAAATTTATCACGCTGAAGCACGAACCGTTCTATTTATTATCTTAACTGCTTAAGAAAATGCTGACTTAAAAAGAAAAGCCAACACACAAACCCCCAAATCCCCAGCCCCCACAAACTATAACTTCACTTATTTCCTGGACCTGAATATATTTAGAAATGAGTTTAGGCAGCCGCTGTCAAACCTTCTGAACAGTTTTTTACTGCTTAAGAAAAAGTACTTTTCTGAAATGATGCATAGATATTTCTTTTCCACATAATGGCTGGCATCTAAATGAAAAAGAAGGGATTTGTTGAACTGCTGTGAAATGCCAGGGTAGAGAAGATATCCTTCTGCCCAATCCTGTTCCTTTTGCAGGAATCCGAGGTGCAGAGATGCGTGGGCTTTTGGTTCGTGCTGGTTTAAGCCTTTGGAGCTTTGACAGTTACAGTAATGCTTTTAAAAATGCAAAGAAATTTTAGAAAAAAGCTGAGCACTGCTAGAGTTTTGGTGTATTTAGTACATTTCTAGAATATTTTGGACAGTTCTATGGACAAAAGCAAAGCGATGTGTGTTTAGCAGAGGTCTGATGGGTTTCAACTCCCCTTTCATGAAATTCAAAGCACCCCTGATCTGTTCCTCCTTCTCCATGTGCCCACTCTGCCCGAGATGTGGTGTGGGGTGAGCAACGCTCACTGAGGCTTTTGCTCTATCACAGATTTCTAAGCCCCAACTCCTGGAATCCTGTGATTTTATGACAGTCACGGATTTATTTTATTTTTTTAGGTGTTTTTAGTTATTTGACCCTTCATGCTCTGCATTTGAAAAAAGAATAAGAGTCCTGCAAGATGACCCATGATAGCCTAGAAACAGGTTCACACACAGTAGCACTCAACTCCCAGACTGTGGGGTATGGGTAGAAACAGGCTTTTTCCAGTCTATCTAGTGGAGTGTGTGTCCCTGCTTTGCTCTGAGGGCAGCCAAGACATGGGGAAATATAAAGTGCGGCAGCCACAGGCTGGAGAAGTCCAGAACTGCTCTTTTTTGCTGCTTGCTCTTAACTCAAAGCATCTAGAAAATTGCTCATGGTGCTGTGAGGAGTATTTAAATCCCTTGAAGACAGAGAAGGAGTCGAGTGCTGTTGAGTATCGGCCGGTTATGGTATTTGTGGGGCAGGAGGGAGGTCAGCAGCACCACATGCACAGACCTTTCTGTTCTCCTCGCTGGCTCTCCAGTGCCGGTGTTGGTGTCACGGCGGGTGTTAAGGCTGCCTGAGGTCAGGGAACAGACGTACCCTGCTTGGCCGTACCTCTGTTTGTTGACCTGCGTTTCAGGCATGCAGTAAGTCAACGTCCTTCCAGCGTGTGTAGCAGGTATTTGAGTTTTATCCAAATTCGAGCTGATTAAGTCGGGTTTTTTGTGCAAAGACCTGGAAAGAGCAAAGCTAAGAGGTTTTCTGTATTTTATCCATCCCGATTTGGGGATAATGTGGGTAGTGCTGGCATTTCTATACTGCTACCAGAATTTGCTTTATTTGCCTTAGCTCCAGCTTGGAGCAAAGTACTGGAGGACCTTGGTTAGAGATTTAGTCAGATGATATTTCCTCTGTGCACAGGAGCTGTTGCTCTTTGACTTGCTGTGTTTAGCATTGCAGAATGTTTCTATCTGCTCTCTACCTTTTCTTTCTTTCTTCTACCTTTTGACATTTAAGGGGACTGCAGACCCTTGGAACCTGAACTCTGAAATGACAGTTTTCATTACGCTTTTTAAATGGACTCTATGACCTGGAGCCAGTTGGGGTTCCACAGACTGGATTCTTGATTCCTTCGTTAGCTTTGATCAATGTAATCTCATTAGTGAAAAGCATTGCCAAATGGAGTAGAATCTACTTAGGGGCATCTTTTAATGGATGCTATCAAGGATGACCAGCCTTAAATACTACTTAATTTCATATTTTTAACTCACTTTTGCTCAGTGACAGCTCCCGTTTACTGACAGATAAAATCCAATTTCTCTGCTGAATTGTCCTCAGTGGAGTACAAGATATTGACTTCCCTGGGCCACTGCCAGCACTGGGCGGTGCTGGTGGTGAGCTGCCCAGTCAGACACTGCTTCCTCTGGGACCCCCTTGAAATCAGGATGTTCCTCCTTCTTGACTACCAAGAAGGTTCATGCACAAGATGAGGCCTGCCTGGGCTTGTTTGTGTAGAAGGGATCATCAAAAACAAGGCGACGCTTCACAGATGCTTCCTTCTGAGTTAAAGCTCCTTGTAGGGGTCGGGGTGGAAAGCACCCAACAAGTCAGCAGTAGATCTGGCAAGCAGGCTCCTGAGGTCTGGAAATGGCTTTTCTAGCTAACTGGAAGAGCTTCTTGGTACTTATTTTCTGATTAATGAGAACAGCGCTGCCCTCCTGTTATTTGTGCCACTTGTGTTGCTGCGGGGTCAATCTCTTCCTGCTGGCTCAGCAGAGTGACTTTGTGCCCTCACCCTACAGGCGTCCATCATGACAGGGAGCGTGCACAACCTGGGCCTGGAGGGCAGCAAGCTGCTCCTGGACTCTGTCAACCCATCGGGACTGAGCCCGTTGAGGAAAGCAAACTCCAGCTGTGATGATGGACAGACTGAGAGCAGCAGCTCCCCTGCCAAGAAGAACGAGAGGAACCTGGACATGAAGAAGATTGAGAAGGAGATGCAGGAAATCATGTCCCCTACCCCCCTCGAGTTTCACAAGGTCTGTGTTGCCAAGGATTGGTGTGGCTGTGGCACTGTGGTCTCGATGATTAAAGCTATAGAGGCTTTGCAGCCTTGTAGAAAATCTCCTTTGCTCTGAGTGACCCCAGAAAATGTTGCTTGTTAAAGCTCGCTCCCACCAAGGTCTGCAGCCAAGGTTTCCAGAGGGTCAGATCAAGATGCAGGAGCCTTTTCAGAAGCGTTATGGGATTTGGCTGCCTTGTTTCAGCGGGGTTCACACCTGTGCTTTGCCAATTCCATGTATTGTGTGAGCTTTCCAGGTCCTTGTGTTCTGGAGTTCGTTAATTGCTGCTAGAGGTACAAGCAATAGAGCTCAAAGCATGGCCCTGTGGAGACCCATCAACCCTTTTCTGGTGGCACACTCCATTCAGTAAGGCACTTCTCATATAAAAATATCACTTACAATAACTTAAAAATAACATATTTTCCCTCCCTTTCCACTCCACCCCTAGCCTTTCCTGAAGGAGTGCAAATGGTAGGACTTGAGTGATGGAATACGTGTTTGAATTCAGTACCAGATGAACATAGCCAGTTTGGTGCAAGGCAACGGTAATGAGAAAAAGTAATTAACTGTTGAAGCTGCTGATGCAGAATGCAAGCAGGGAAAGGAGCTGGAGAGGTTTAAAAAAATTTGATTGCTTTTTTCTTTCCTAGTGTGACTTTATAACGAAACCCGCAGTTATGGTAGCTGGAAAAAACAACTTATTCATGCTTGATCTCCTCTTGTCCTCCAGGGCATGGCAAGTGTGTCTTTAGCTAAAACTTCTTCATACCTGAAGGAGGAGAGCTTTGTAATTAGGCATGTTACAGGGTGACTCTTCATTCCACTGGAGCATCTGGTGTTGGCTGTGTTTGGAGATGAGGTGGAGGCCAGGTGGGCTGCTCCTGTGTGTCATCCTGGGTACTGTCCTTCTCCGGGACTGTGCATCCATGAGGCTCACCCAGCCAAAAGCACAGTGGTGGAGTTAGAGCCTCACTATAGAGAAGCACTTCCACTTCATGGGAGGCAAAGGGAGATTTTGGTGGTGTTGGGGAATCTCTTGGTGTTGGGGAATCTCTTGTCCCTGGCTCCCGCTGTTACCTTGTGTCAAGACACGCTTCCAGCAGTGCATCCTCCTTCAGAGGAGGCCAAATCATGACATGCTTAAGAGAAGGGTGATGAGGTTACCCATTTCTTGTCTTCAGTATGTCAGCACTTACTGATACGAATTTTCTGAAAAGAGCTCATGAATAACATGGAGAAGTATAGATGTTCCTGCCAAGTGATGTATTAGAAATGAGCTGGCTTCACGTTTGACTCACTACATTGAAAATTCTCCATGAACGTGTAGATTTTTCATGTGCTGGCCTGGCATACACAGAGGACGTGCAGTATAACCTGCGCCAGGAAAGGTGATGCTCCGTTAGTAACACTTGCTTTGTTGCTATTTGCCTGAAATAGGGCAGCTGTTGCTATCGGCCTGCTTACGTTTCCTTCCACATCCAAAGGAGAGGGACTGTCATGTGGTTGGTTGTATGCCAGTCACCAAAGCACTTCTCCATGTGATCTACCTAAGGTGATGGTGTCTGGTGAATAAGACTCAATCTGTATTAGCTGCCCAGGCTAAGAAAAATCTGCCTGGAAGACCCAGAGCAGAATTGCTGTGTCTGTACATGTTACCTGTGTTATTCCTATCCTGCCAACGCTGTACATCTCCTTCCTGTGCTGCTTTAAAATGTGTGTCTTCTGTTTCTGCTCCTCCAGATGACACTCCACAAAGACCCAGAGAGCGAAGACTTTGGATTCAGTGTGTCAGATGGCCTGTTAGAAAAAGGTGTCTATGTAAATATGGTCCGTCCGGATGGGCCAGCAGATCAGTGTGGCCTCAAGCCATATGACAGAGTGCTTCAGGTAATAAATGCAAAATGCAGTTCTGGAGGCTGGGACGGAGTGAATGAGTGGCTGAGAGGAAGAGAGAAGTGAGACCCATCCATGGCAGCACTAACTTTAATGAAAGGTAATAGTTAGCCAACTAGGTGAGCTCTTATCCACCAAGCACTCAATGAGACCTGTGTTTTATAATGAGAAATCTCTAGGTAGTACCCCCAGGTGGTACTCCTAGGTTACAGCTATTCCAGGACACAGCCTGGCCCAGCATTGGCCTTTTTGAGCTTGGGCAACTCAAAACAAACCAAAAGCTGTGTTGCTTCCTCTCCTTACCCTCAGTCCTTTTTCTGTCATGTAAGAGGGTGATTTTTGGATGACCTAGACTGTGTTGACCAATACATGTTCCTGTGAAGCCCCACTTGGAGTTACGGTGTTCATGAAGTTCTGTGCATGCCTTTTTCAAAAGAATTTTCTAGGAAACACATCCTCCAAGCAAAGTGCTTTTCATGGATATTTTTCTTTGAAAGATACTTGATCTGAAATAGCCGATACAGAAACAGAATAAAAACTGGTCAAAAGCACAGGGTGTAATAAACATGACCTGGGCATACCGGACTACCAGAGGGACAGTAAGAGTATGGTGAGTTTTGGAGACTGGAGATGAGCTTTATATGGATGAAAACCAACTATTTTTGCTTTGGGGCAACTCAGACAGCAACTGTGAGAAAGTGCAACCCCAATGGAAAATTTTCCACCATTTGGAAATGCATATATTGTGACCATATTTGGAAACACTCAGAAGATGTTTAGTTTTACTAATTTCTAGGCGGGGGTTGTTAGCAGTAGGATTAGAGCCAATATATTATGTACATCAGGTAACTGGAGAACTGGCAGCACTATGGGGAACCTTGTTTAAGCTTGTTATGGTCTCTAGCCAGTTGGCTGCTATACAATTATCCCTTCTCGGCTTCAAATAAAAGATGGTGCAAGAATGAACAAGAAGCTAATTAGGCTTTAGGCTGCCTTTCTGTTGAATGTTGGATGTGTCACTTTTCACGAATGCCAAGTGCTCTGGGAGGTGTGCCCAAAATCCTAAACAGAGCAGCTTGGAGACTTTCAACATCCCCCTCCTTGCACATGCTGCGCTGCATGGCTTACACCTACGAGACGACGAGGCGCTTGCCATCGTGTTGACATGTGGAGTTGTGAATGAGAGACTGCAGACCTGGTACAGGCAGCTCCCGTCAAGAGGTACGACGTTGCACTGCTGAGGATGCTTCACAGTGCTTCTGAGTGTGGGCATCGTCATGTGCCTGAAGGCCAGCGAAACACTTCATCCCTGCTGCGACAGACCCCCTGCCTCTGGGCTGGATGGATTAGCTGGAGCACAGCGTTGCACTGATGACACTTCTGCACTGGAACTGCCTGGCTGGTGTAGAGCAAAAGCAGAGGAAGCTCATGTCTTATCTCTTCTTGTTGGCCTGTGGTTTAGAAATTGTCCTTAGTTACTACACTAAGTAGTAACTTACTGTTGTAAGGAGCAGTATTGGGGTCAACTACCTGGACATCAGCTAGGGCAGGGGGACGCTGCTACCATCACAGAGCCCAGCTCCACAGGCATGCATTAATGCTGGGAAAGGGTTTCGAATGAAGGGGTTGCATGGACTTACACAGCCCTTACCCAGAGAAGAAAGTAACGCCTGGCCCCAGGGGTTGTGTTCGCTCCAAAGGTGGGTGGGAAATTCCTTTCTCCCTTCCCTGCTGCCCTTCCCCATGCCGTTTGCCAGCCCCCTCTGTCTCGGAGCTGTCGTGGCACCAAGCCCAGATGCTTTGGTAGTTGTAGGTGAGAGAGCTGGGGTGGTTCTTGCAAGTGACCCAGCCTAGAAATGTGCTTGAAGGTCTGCAAGACACAGCAGTAAAAGTGCTTTCACTGCTGAATCCTGCAGAGATAATTTGCAGCCGCCTTCTGAGCCCATGTGAAATGCATCCAGGTTCCTCTGAAATGAGAGATGTAAATGGGAAGAGGAGAAGCAGAAACTGTTCAGTATAGTATCAATTTACTGCTGGCTGAGCTAGAAGATGGTTGGCAGAAGCCTCAGGGTCTGAGCTGTATTTATTTTGTAGGTGCTGAAAAAGCCATGATGGCAAAAAAAAAAAGATAATGGAAAATGTTAACCTTTCTCCCACAGGCTTGAACTAGAGAACTGACTTTGAGACCTGCAGTGTTTAATGCATGTAATGCTGCCCCAGATAATGGGGTTCGGGGTTTATGCCTGACCCTGACCTTTTTCCCCCCTTCCTCTACTAGTTCTTACATCATTTCTCAGCTAAGCAAGGATGTGCTCTGCCTGAAGAGCTGTCCCCACTCTGCTCTGCTGCAAACCTGGAGTCAGGGACTCCCAACCAAGACTTGTGTGTTTTCACAGGTGTGGGTTTAGCACCGACTTTGCATTTTCTAACTAACAAACATGGTCTTTCTGTTGTTCCTCCTCATGGCACATCCTAAATCCATCCTGGCAGGTAAACCGCATCCGAACGAGAGACTTTGACTGCTGTCTGGCTGTTCCCCTGATTTCGGAGGCCGGAGATAAGCTGGACCTGGTGATTAGCCGAAACCCCTTGGCACTGGCTGCCAACGCTCCCCCGGCAGGGAACAGGGAGCTGCCGGCGCAGATGGCCCGTGGCGTCGAGGTCAAGGCAAGTGTCCAGACGCTCTGAGCAGCGGCACCAGAGTAGACGGTGCCTGTGACCTCTGCTGAGCCATTGTGGTGTTTGGGGTGTTTTTCCTGTTTTTTTTTGCACTGGTATGTGTAAACGCTGTGTGTACCATAACATGCAAGTGAGGAGGTGGGTCTTCAGTGAACCTGTAGACCGCCAGATGTTGTCTGGGAAGATCGGAGCCAGATGCCCGTCTCGGGCTGTGGGCAGTGCCGGCGATGGGGCGAGCTGTTGACGGGAGGAGGGAGCATCCACAGCCATCCCCCATGGCAAGGCAGTGCCCTGCACCCCAGCCATCGGGGTGACTGGGGTCCTGCCTCCAGCATCCTCCTCACCCTGAGGGCCTTGGCCATCCTATAAACACACATGGTGCTATTATGTTTCCTGTTTGCTCAGTTCATCGCGTACAGCAAGACTAAAGCGCCTTTCCTTTTCTGTTGTGCCCAGCTCCACCCTTTAAACACGCCTGTTAAATGGATTTCCACCACCCCTTGCGCTCCTGGTGCAGGGCTGTGGAGAGCCCTGTTTAAAAGACATTTCAAAATGTGCTTGAGAGCTACTAGATGCAATTCTTGTTCAAAAATTGGTATTTGCAGCTGCCTCCTGCCAGCTCCATCCATGCTCCCGTCAGGGCTGGCTCACCCTGCGGTGGGATGCGGCACCTCGTCTCACCATTGATTCCCATGAGCACTGTGGTTACCTGGGCTGGAGGAGTTATTACAGGGCAGAAGGCCCTACCCAAGGCTAAAGGCCTTCAATACCTGCCCAAATCCCAGCTACCTTGTTTGTCTGGGCTTTATGGAGATCTCTTGCTTGCAAACCTGACTTGTGTACCCAAGTAGATAGCAAAATAGCGATCTTCCCGGGGCTGTCCCTGATGTCTTGAGTTAATAAAACCTTGTTGTCTCCCCTCAGGCAGTGGCATGAGAAGCCCTTTGTTAGGTGGAGGTTGTGTCCCCCATGTCGTGCATGGGCTGGGCGGTGTGTGTGCTCACACGGGTTCATCTGCTCGCCCCCCGTCCCTCTGCCTTTGCCTGTCGCTGTCTAATATGTGGTTTTGCAGGCATGACACCCCATGGTCGCTCCCCTCCTCCCAAGAGCCCCCAGCCCCGCGGGGAAGGGGGGCAGTGATGTTTGCATTGGTTTCCTCGCCTGCCTGCCATGTTTCACTTATTAGCACTTTATGATGATGTTCGTGTCCCGGCGATGGTGTGAGCCTGGCGTCGCTTCCCCTGGGAAGGGTCGGGCGTGGTGGAGATGAGGAGCTCACTCAGTCGGACACCGCAGCCCCAGCACCCACTGCCCCCCGTTCCCCACTTGACCTTTCGGTTCCTCCATCCCTGCCTGCGTGCCGGGGCTCTGGGATGGGTGTACAGCACGTTTGTCATTTTCCTAAGCCAGGACTCATCCCCTTGCTGTCCGTCCCCGAGCTGCTTTGCGACTCTGTCCCTCTGCGGTAGCGCAACGTATCAGGGTGTTTCTTCCAGACACGTGCCCGGCTCCATCCTGCTATTTGTCATTGTAGCCATTTTCTCTTTGAGTATGCAATATCCCATACCATTGCTGCCACAACTAGATAATGTGCCATAATTGATACTGTGGAGCATTGACAGTGCAGCCGAAAGTGTTTTTATATGCAATATCCTGAGCAGTGGAAGCTCACTGGGGCTTCTCATAGGTTTTTAATGAAGACTTTTATTAAAGGCTTTAAAAAAAAAAAAAAAAGAAAGAAAAACTTGGTCCTTGTATCCCTTCCTATGCATTTTGAATGAGATGAAGATGAAATGCATTACTTAAATGTGTATTTTTATCCATATATTAGAGTGTATTCCTTGTAAAGTATTTTTATATGCTAATTTTCTTATGTATCTATGAAAGCACAATATTTAAAAGTACAGCGTTTCAAAGAATATTTTAGTCCTGTTTTGGACCTATTTGTAAATCTCTGTATTTAAATGGGATTGCAATGACCTTGACTTTTTTTTTTAATTAAATAAAAGCAAATTAAATGCATTGTGGCTTGTGTCTCTTTCTGCTGGAGGACAGCAGTGAGGCAGCACTCGGCTTCCATCACTATTTTAACTTGTTGGAGGGCCCCCAGTTAGGAGACATCTCGAAGAACGAGGGGGAAGGTGTGCAGGGAGTTTCGGTGGATGGCTGCTGCTTGTAGGGCCACTGGTGTGGGGCAGGTGTTGTCCCTTGCCACCGTCGGGCAGCGAGAATCGGGTTCCGTTGCTTCCCTTGCTGTGGACACGGAGGCGCTGTTGCTGCAGCTCTCAGCAGTAAGAGCTGGAGACACCCCTGCATGTGGTTACTCCATCACTTGCAGCTTCGTGAGACTGGAGGTCTCATTGGGTTAAACCTGGGCTACTTCATGACAAAACACTGATGCAGCAAAGCGTGTGGTGGCAGTGACACGGGTGTGGCAGCGTCTGCAAAGCTGCAGTTAATCCCTGGGAAGGGGGTGAGGAAAACACTGGGGAACAATGTGCTGGCAGGAGGTGTCCCACCACCCTGTAGCTGTAGTGAGGGGCCTTGGGGACAGCCAAGTCATCTGAAATAGGATGTCGAAGAGACAACTTCTGTGAACCTGGAATGTATTTCCTTGTGCCCCTACGTTGAGGATTTCTTCCCTTTGCCTCTTATAAAGGCGTTTGGGGCACACAATACTCCCAGCTGGGGCAGCACAGGCTGGGGTGCTCCTGAGGTACAGCCATAGGGAATGGAATCTCTGCTCACGGGCAAGGAAAGGGTGAGCTGGGTTTTGCAACCCTTCGTGTCCAAGTAGGTAATGCTGGAATTTTTGGAGGCTGAGCACGGTATGGAAATGCTCCTGGTTAGAGCTGGGGAATCATTGCCACGTAAACAAGCCTTATCTGCCATCTCTGGCCGCCCTCCTGGGGTGCAGACTTAAGAACAAGACCCTTGGCACGTTTGGCACCAGGGACTCGCCAAAGCCACGCGGAGCCAACCGAGGCGCCAGGCGATGATGGGTTTAACGAGCGCCCGTGCAATGTGACCTGCGGGGTTTCGGTGCTTGCGCCAGGTAAAAGGTTAGCATGGTGCTGCTCCCCTGGTATGTGCTGCCCGGCACGTGTGAGTCCTCCCACTAATGTCACCTTGTGCCCTGTGGACCTTGGCTGAGGGAGCCGGTTGCAGCCATGGGCAGGTGACAGCCAGATGAAACCCTTCAGCAGCAGATCGCGGCACTTAGTGGCTTTTTGAATTGTTTACTTATTTTATTTTAACCTGAGACACATCGCAGTAGCTGTCTGTGCCGGTATCAGCCCAGGCATTGCAGCCTTTGCTGATGGGAGGAGAAATCCCTGTCGGTGGCCTCAAATCACGCACAGCAAAATAACCAAGCAAAAAAAACCAACCCCAAATAAAGACAGTTGTGGGCCTAATTCTGGTCACGGGGCACTGGAATGACATGGGTTGGGGTCAGCACTGAGCCTTTTTCATGCTCTGCCCAAGTCATTGCAGCAGGAGGTGGGGAAAAATAAAAATTAAAACACAACAAAACCCCCAGAACACAAAAAATCCCCAATAAACTCAGCGGCTGGTGC
>NW_009733376.1:84355-100688 GCF_000703405.1 Apaloderma vittatum
AGCTGCCCCTGACTGACCAAACCCCCCACGGTGTACGGCCCTGTGCTCTGTGACAGAGCTGGGTCGGAGCAGACGATGCGCGGGGACTGGCTGGGCGACGGGTAGTTAGAGGAGTGAAGTGGCTTTTCTTTTCCATTACTTATTTTTCATGTCTGGTTTGGTTTGTTTTTTTTTTCCCCTCTTCATTGGGTGCTTTTTCTTTCCTCCTTCTTAAAATTTTTTTTTTTTTTTTTTTAATTATTAAACTCTGTATCTCAGCCCATGAATTTTTGCACTTTTACCCTTCCTATTCTCTCTCCATCCCGCTGGGCGAGGAGTGAGCGAGTGGCTGCCCGGGCTTTGGTTGCCCACCAGGGGGCAAACACATGGCCAACCTAAAGTCAGATAGTGAGCTGGGCCATGCAGCTTAAGGAGCTAGACTTCTATGTATATAAATAAAATGGAGTATTTTTATAAGGACAAAAAAAAAACAAAACCCAAACTAACAGCCCCACAATAAATAATAGGTTTAAAGGATGACTTGAACTACACAAAGACAAAAAAAATCCCACATACAAGAGCATAGCTGGTTTATAAAGGAAAATTTTATTTTTAGTTATAAGGTGATTACAAACTCATCTAAAAAAAAAGCAAAGATTACTTAAAAATATCCATATACATTTTATTTATCTAAAAAGCAAAACAGAAACTGCAAAATACAAACATTTACCATATACACAAAGGCTAGGGGTTGTAGGATTAAATTACACTCCAGGATTTTTTTCAAATACAAACAGTCTGTTTTGGAACACACAAAAAATGTTTTAAAATGTTTTAAAAATATTTTAAAGTTTTTTTTTTAAAAAAAGTTCAGATGACATTTTTAAGGAGGCCATTGTTGCTGTCACCTCCTTGCTTTATGTGCTACTCATCACATTACTGTAGTCACAGTTGCTAGGAAGTTAAATAATAATAATAATAAAAAACCACCACTGTTTTTTTGCCAAATACACCAAACAAGATGGACCACCCCTTACAATGTGACATCCCTGGCAACGTTATCAGGTAACAATCACAACATTATACTGGAGAATAAAAACCAACATCCTATTGAAGAACGAGCACTTCAGAACAGTACTGGGATGCTGCAATGCTGAGAGACCATCGCTGGCTTCCAGGATAGGAGCAGGTGACAAAACTAACTCTACTTGCCCCCTCAGGACTTTTTTTTTCTGTTTTGTTTTTTTTTGTTTGTTTTGGTTTTTTTGTTTTGTGTTTTGTTTTTTGGGTTTTTTTTAGCCTCTCAACATGATTTTGCCACTGTTCTCTTTTTTTTTTTCTTTATATACTGAAAACAAATCAAATCTTTTAAACATCTCAACTGCAGAAGCAGATAGATTTAGAAACAATATGTATCATGCTAACAAGAACTGTTGCTACAGGACTGAAGCCTTTCCCCCTGCATATGCATGCACACAAAAAGCACACAGGCACAGCTCCGTAACATAATCAAGTTTCACCTTTTCTTTTTTCTTTTTAAATTTTTTTTTCCTATTATTTCTTCTCATTTCTCAAGCTGGGCCACATTTTCTGTGTGCTGCACATGGGAAAGCGAACAGCACTGTCCTGCTGTGCACTACAGAGCCAAGCCATGGGGAGGAAGCCTCCAAAAACTTGCCACCTTTTAAATAGCCTTAAATGTACTTTGTCCAAAGCTCAAGGCTGTGCTTGTGGCGATTAAATTCTGACACTTTTACTGATTATTTTAACTCAGGGCGCAGCAGCAAGAGCAGGCTGGCTGCTCTGCTATTCTACACACCAGTAGTATCAGCAGGGTCGGGCTCTTTTTGAGCTGCAAGTCCTGTCACTCAAGTTTTCCACCTTTGATGGGGATGGGGAAGTGATTTGCTTCCTTCACATTTTTAACTTGCAAATTTTTGTGTTTGCCTCTTTTTTTTGCCTTTTTTTTTTTTTTAAATCAAATAATGTCTGAAACTTTTTCTACTCTTGTTTTAGGGCAAATTGAAAGTGCCAATCCACACTGACAATTGGAAGAAACACAAAAAAATTTGACTTTTTCTCTTTATTTTTTTAATACAAACAAAAAAATTCAGATTTTTTTTTTCCTTTTTTTTTTTTTTAAAGCAGAGAAGCATTGTCCATATAGATGTGTATTTTAGGATGACAGGTAAGAACCATGATCTGATGGAGGGTGCAGGGCTGGAATGGGCAGTTTTCCAGCTGGGATTGGTGCTGGTTATGCTCCAGTCTTACCTGAGCAAACTTTCCCATAAGCTCAAACTGACCACTGATACTAAGAGAGAATTTTTCTCACCAAGGTATGGAGCTCTGGGCAGCCTTCTTTGCACTAGTTCATGCATTTCTTAGGTGTCAAGTGTTACCGTATCAAATGAACACTTTCTTATCTTTGATTACAAGAACTAAAACAAGCTACTAAGGCCTGACGGTTCCTGACCTTTGCTCATGCAAATATACAAAGACACAAACATATCTTAACCCTAACCATGAGGCTTTGAAAGTTGATTTTTGCAGAAAAGAAGAAGTCCAAGCTAGTTGCCTAAAGCCACACCACACCCAACCTCCTGTACCAGGAGTCCTGTGGTGCTGACAAGGAGCCAGGAGAGTTTTCAAGTCCAACCTTAAGGCTTCCATGGAGGGGTCAGGGTCCGGGATTTTGTCATTGCTTTCCCTCTTCCACCACCCCCAATTTAGAAAAGGCCATTGCGACAGCCTGGCAGGTTGGCTCTTTGCTGGTAAGTGGTATCTAAACCTTCTTAATTCTCATCCTCAACAGCTCTGCAAGGCAAACACACATGGTTTGCAGTCTAGGAATAGAAGCAATGTCCCCACTTGTGTGCATGCATATGAGGGTGGAAGATTTAATCTACTAGTCTACTTAAACACAGATTTATTATTTTTATTTTTTTTAACTGAAAGTGAGCAACGTCCATTGAATCTCCTGGAAATGATGTCAAGGTCATCTTTCTTCCAAGTGTACTTGAGCTGCTTAACTAACTTGTCCATTCCGTTCAATACACAGCTTATTTAACATTTTATATACATTATGCTTCCATGAGCGATCCTGCAGTGACCACATGACATGGAAGCTAAGAATCAGTTATTCAAAATTGTTCAAAACCTTCTCCCACAGATGGAGTTTTGCCATTGATGCAACAAGTGGGAGCTTTGAACCCAAGTGTGACAAGCACGACCTCACTGAAACTGTAAGTCTCCTTAGGAAACAAAAACAAACTAGGAGGAGATTTGGAAAAGGCCTATTGAATGGAAATGTCCATGTGTCTTCAGGTCTACTTGACTTGTCTGAACGCTGAAACAGGGAAGAGGAACCAGGAGTATCTGTAGTTGAGTGAGGAGGCACACAGGACTGGAAAGAGCTGCAGAAAATGCTATCCTGATGGCGACATTAAAGGCTCTGATGATGGCTGCTGGCTTTTGGCTGCTGGCTTTTGGGTGTCTGGGTTACAGCAACCGTAAGGCTGCACCTTTTTGTTTTGTTTTCTTTTCCTCTTTTCCTCCTCTCCCCAAGAACAGCAGTGAAAATCAGTTTTGCTGAGCAGTTCCAGCAGAGCGTTCCTAACTCCCCTCCACTCCAGGAGCTGCGCTCATGCTGCGGGGTCTGGATGGCAAACACAGCTGCTGGGCTTTTGTATTTTCATTTACAACACAAGAACAAATCCATTGTGGACCTATTATCTCACACTTTAAAGAGGACTTTTCTAAGTGTGTGAATGTGTTTGGACCAGATGTAAAGGAAAGCTATGGAGGAGAAGGAAAATGAGAACAACAACAACAACAAAAACTGGTTCTATTTATGAAATCGTACTTTTTAAATACTGAAATAGACTGCTGGTAAAGTCCCTCACCATAGATGCTTATTCAGTGAGATCATAACTAGTGATGGGTGAACTAAAAAAGTTTGGAAAATTGAGAAAAATTAGAAACAGGTAAGAGAATCTTGTGGGGTAAATGTTCCCCTTTACATTTCTACAATCTCTTGATTTCAGTTCAACTGGAAAAAAATACTGCTGAAAATCTGCCGTTTTCAAGCACAGAAGAATTTGTGAATACAAAGGTATATGAAATACAAAAAGGTGTGGGGTTTTGTCTTGGTTTATTCTGGTTTTAAACTCAGGGATTTAGTTCTAAAGATCTCACAGCAAAACTGCAGTAACTTTTCCCTGGATCCAAACCAGTTCATCTATGACTAGTGATGACATTTTAATACAGAGTTCCTCATTTGCAAAAAACAGGTAACACAGGTCACAAGTGTTTAAACAAGGAAATCAGGGGGTGGGGAAAATTGTTTGTACTTGTAGTCAGAAATAGGTAGAAAACACAGACTTTTTTTAAAAATTATTTTTTAATAAATTTGCCAGAGGATCATGTTGAAACGCAAATTTATCACCAAGAAAAGTTCAGAAATCTGGTAAAAGTGTTAGGAAAAAACATCAAACTTTGAAAAAGCGAGTGTGCTCACTGGAACTCAAACCCCAGATAAAACAAGAAGAATTAACTTTTGGAGGGGAGGAAAGAGGGGAGAGGGGAACTATTTTCAGAAACAATTTCTTAGCTCTTTGCGAGTTCCAGCCCTCCCTTGCAGCCACGCTGGAGCACAGCAGGGCCGGAAAGCTGACACAGAGAACGCTTCAATGAGGTTGTTGCATACGTGCAAGACATTTTCACTTGGTACGTGGAAGCAACTGATTTGAATGGCACAGTTTATATCGAAATGGGGCTGGGTTCTAGTTCCCTAGTAGTGGTGCTTCGAAAGGTGTAGTATTAGCCCTCTGGTTCTTCCCTCTCCACAAGGCGGGAGATGGCTCAGTACCCAGCTGACTCACCGGAGACATCTTTGATGTGGCCAAACGATTATTTTTTTTTCCCTAACTAAAGCTTCTCTCAGCTCTACAGCACAAAAGTTATGTGCGAGCTATCTCTCAAACACAATTGTATCGCAATGTGTGTATATATACATACATTAAAAAAAATTAATGGATCAAGCATCATATTTCATCCGCACTCACAAAAACCATTAATTTCAACCCCCTAACCTGCTACCCCCTCTTCACCCAGGCAAGCATGCCTGCTTACTGCAGATACTAGTTGTAACTCAGAAATGAGGGTCCAAGCTGAAGTCCATAAATACAGTTATCTTTGATCATATTTCCTTGCCTTTGATTGTTAAAGGCCATTAAAAATAAAAAAATAGCTGTATGCATGTTTCTTTCTTTTGGGCGCATTCGACAACACCCACTGGCTCAAAGAATTCCTTCAGTGAGCTTTGGATGGTTATTGCCACTGGCCCCACAGGTGTCATCAGCTGTTTGCCATGTCCAGCTGTGAAAAAGCTTCATTTTTAATTCTCGTATACAGCAACCAGAAAAAGAAAACAAAAGCAATTCTGATGTGGCTGGTTTTGTTGCTGCAACTCAGCTATCTGATGTAAAAATGTGTACAAATTCAAACTAGAAAGATTTTGAAAGTTATAGATGTAGCCACTTTTTCCTCCCTTTTTGTTTTAATTATTTTGGTCCACCTCTTAGTTTTAAATCACCTCTTTTCTGTTACAGGAAAACCAATAAGCCAATCAATAAATGTTTGTGCTGCGGCAGCCAGTTAGCCCATGGGATAAGAAAAAATAAAACTACTGTGTAGGAATGTTAAGAACTGGTTATGTTCCTGTTTAAATGCCAAACTCTGACTGACAGATTAAGCTGACAGCAGAATAAGCAGATACGAACTCTGCTTTTATCAAGCATTTCCTCTAAACAGCTTTAGATAGCCTAACTGTGGTATCACAGAAAGAAAAAAACCACCTCTTCCTCTAATACAATGCCCACAAGAAAAGGCTTTTTGCCAGAGAACCTGTTCCCAGCACAACCTGCTCTAGTTTAGAAAAACAAACAAAACAAAAATTAAAAAAAAAAGACTTGCCCGTTTGTTGGACAGTCTTCAGGGAGCAATTCCCCATGGAAACATTTACCTGGCCCACACAAAGCAGAACCCCTATTCCTATCCTCCTTGTAGTGATTTTCGTCACTCCCCTGTCTAACCTGGAACGGTGTGTAGTTCCTTCTGACCAAATACAGTGTCACCTGTTCCCTTTGCCTGAACTTCAAATCCCGAAAGCCCTGTTTCTTCAGCAGGTAAGATTCATAAGCCACCCTCCACCTCCCCTTAAAAAAATGTATATAATTATGGTTTAACCCAATGAGGGGCACGGAGGCTGGGGCCCTAGGTCCACTGCTGCTATGTAGTAACACGGGGCAAGGGACTTAGTCCTTTTGTCTGTTCCTCCAACAGTAATGACCCACCCCCCCCATATAAATAAATAAAGCAAATTCTGGTTACTGAACTTGGCAAAGCATTTTCAAGATACATAGATGAAAAGCACCTGTTTGCTGAGTGATATTATTATCTTCATTACTATTATTATTAATAACATGTCTGTTATAAATACCGGTTACACCAGGTGTAGGTGAGCAGTTTAGTTCTGCCTGTTTGGGATGACCTGGTTTGTGTTCACCTTTGGACAGTCAGAGTCCAGAAAGGATTCTTTTATTTTTCTGCCTGAAACCAAAGTCCAATAATTAACACACAAACAAATGAGCAAGCGAACATCTGAAGTTCCCTGAGGGCAGGTGCTGCTTTTGCCCTCCGAGCTCCTCAGCACTTCCTCCTGCTGCCCTGGGGACAGGCTGCATCTCCCAGCCTGCAGAATTCAAGTTTACACCAGTGCCACCTCACTAAAATATGCTTTGCTGGAAAACTCAGGAGCAGGTACTCAATCTCCCCACTCAAGCACAAACAGCAGGCATTTCACTTAAGTATAAAAAAAAGAAAAACACAAAACCTATTAAGAAAAAGAAAAAAGAATAGAGTGAATCATGACAAATCCTGTAAACGCCTTCCTAACGTGCTCCTCTCGTCTGTGTGACAGCGTCCCAGCGCTGTGTTTGGGAGGGACAGCCGCAAGGCTTTTCACACCCAACTTTTCTGCCTCCCTTGCAAACCCTCTGTTCCAGCTGCTCAGCTCTATCTTTACTCAGGGACTGTGCTAAACATGACTGTGCCCTTTCCTTAATGTGACCCTGAAGCCTGTCGTTTACCACAATTGAACCAGAGAGTGAAAATACTACACCTTTGACAATTCTCTTGAATCAGCGTCTTGTTTTAAATCATATCTCTCCACAGAGCTCCTTTTGTGTGTTCTGTAGGTTACCCTGCTCCCAACCATACCAGCACCTTAAAATTGCTTTCTGAGACTTGAATGTATTGCTGGTAAGACAATCAATTCAAGTGGTAAGGTGTATAATATTTAGAGATAAAGATATATATATTTAAAAAAAAACAATAGTAGTAAATTCCTGTAATATGCCTAGTCTGATATGAAAGCTCTCCCTCTACAGAGAGACATCTGCTGTGATTACCTTACAAAATATTAAAAAAAACCCCACACACACAAAAAATAACTTTCTCTGTGAGAAATAAAAATAAATCCTAGTGCAAATATAAAGCTCTGTAAACCTGGTCCTATGAGAATCTATGGTTAGTAAACGGCAGTTAAAGCAGGTTTAATCCTCTCACAGAGAGAGCTCACATCATGGTTTCCACAATGATATGAGTTGGCTTGATCAATCCGCCATTCGAAGTTCCATTGGGGCAGAACGGGGTGCCACTCTCTGTTTCTTTGGACCATCGATTCACTTCCTTGGGGGCAGCCACCGCTTTTATCCTCTGAAAGAAGGAAAGGAAAGCGCAGGTTAGAACACCAAGCGGCCCCTCGTGTCTCCATGTGCAGGGTGGAGGATGCAGCAAGCCCAGGACGTGGCGGCTGGTGGCCATCAGCGACGCGCCTACGCCACGTGTCTCTGCAAGGAGGTGGGGACGTGGGCTGCGGAGGACCGCGTTCCGCTTTTGCTCAGCTGCAGAGGCTGACTTGATGCAGGCAAGTCAGGGACGAGAGGGCTTTCACAGCGTTATCCTGCACACTGGGCTTCCAGTGCTGCAGCTGCTGCTCAAATTATGTGCCTGCTCCTTCCTCATTTAGAAACAACTCTGCCTTTTAGCCTAGCCGCTCTCTGCCAAGCAGCAACTTTTGTCCTACACCTCAGTACACAAAGGAGCCACTAAATGGCATCTGACCAGTGTTTACTCTCTTTTCTTTCCTAACATGGTCTTTGTGGAGTGTTTTCGCTACTTTTAGACTTGTCTCTCAATAGATGGTGACAATGTAGGCAGGAAAATAACCACTCATGGAAATGCTCTGGCCACAGCTGAAAAAGACCATTAACACTTGGAGGAAAACAAATGCAAGTGTTTGCTCTCTGGGAAATATTATTTTTTTACTCTATTCTCTCTTTTTTCCTAATCCAAAGTGTCCCACTTTCTCCTCCAAGAATACCCTGTGCTGCATTTAAGACCATCTCATTAGGCAAAACCAAAACTAATCTGAAATCTTAGAAGCGAAGTTTCATGCTTGCACAGTCTCTGAAAACTTTCCACTGGAAGCAAAACAGACCAGGGGAACCTGCATTAAACTGTGAAGGGCAAGTGATTGCCTGCAAATACAAACCTGAGGGAATCTGTGCTACCAAGTCTGAATCTCATCCAAAATTTTCCAAAGATCAGGGAAATCCTGATTCAGTGTTCCTATTTGATAAACAAAAATAAAAAAGCTAGAAAGTGAAGCCCACTCGCAGGAGGGTTTGACTTTTATTCAGTCCTCCGGAGTGAAGGCCACGCCTGAGAGCCACACAGTCCACAGGTGGATCTCAATCTCCCTGAAATTCGGTGACCTCCTACACAGCTGAGTTTGACCCAGGTTTCTCTCTCTTGTTTTCTCAGTGATTTGTGTGACAGTGCTTCATTGTCCCCGTGGGCTGGAGAAGAGAGATCTGGCACTTGGAAGCACCCCAGTCCCTGAATGCTTGTGTGCACATGGAGGCCAACAATTTGCCAAGCTGGAAACCACAGAAGTGGGACGCAAGTAAAATCAGCTGGTGTTTGTCTGGGGACAGAAGGCATCGTGTTTGTTCTGTTGCTACTGTTTGCCCCAAGGACAGGTGATCTGTAGCTGTCTTATTTGCATTCACTACAGAAGAGGCACCCAACTTGCCCCACCTGGACAAGGTGGCAGTTTTCCAAGCATTGTGCTTATTCTGTGTAAACCACGGCAAGTTAAAGCTCCCTTCCTCCTCTAGAAAGACAACCGGTTGCTCTTACCTCTATGAGCGACCCATCTGACTGTATGATACGGATGACCATCACCATAGGGATGCAGATCATGGAGGAAAGGGCAAGAACCCAGCCCAGGCCAATTGCCCAGTCTGGGTATGTGTAGACCTTGTTGTAGGTCAGTGGTTTGTACTTGGCCAAAGAAAAGATAAAGCAGCCCTGTGGATGAGAAAGGAAAACAAAGTGAAGCTAAAAGAGGCTGAAAGCAGTAGGGCTCTCGTGCTGAGGAATAAAGGCAGTTAAAGACAGAGCTGCTGGATACCATACGTTATTTTAAAGCAATGGAGAATTGACTCTTTCATTTAAGTTATTGAAAGAGCATCTGCTCGTAAGTGTTGCTTGACAACAGGGTGTTAAGTAACGGTGCCAAACAGCTGCAGTACGCTGTCTATTCTTTTTCAGGGCTCAAATATTTGCTGTACCTTGCAAGGAGCTCACTGGGTTGTTCTTCATAGCCAACTGAATACTTCAAGCTGAGTGCCTGCCTCAGACTGCTCATATCTTTTTGTTAAACTGATCTAGCAGCTCTATCGTTTAAGGTAGGGACTGTTCTTTGGAGAGTGAGTTTTCTGTGTCACAAATGTAATATTTTGCCAATCTTAAGAAAAATCCACTCAAAGGTAGCCAACTGCAATTTGTCAGGCACAGCAGAGAGCTGTCACATTAACAGATAACATCTTAGAAGATGATGACTTTGAGGGGTATGTTCAAACCTCCAGCAGCTCTTTGCAAATTGGTCTCTGAACACAACAGCCTTTGCTTCAAGAGAAGCAGTAAGAGGCAGCTCAGAGCTGCCACGCAGAAGCCTTGAAACAGCACGGGGAAGTACTCACCACGCAAAGAACTGGCGTGATCACAATCCAGCTCCATTTCATCCAGGGACCAGGTCTGTATCCAATCATATCCTCAATGGCATCATAAATATTATCAGCGCCTGTAACGGACAATATGTGCCTTCGTGATAATCGAGCATAAAAAAGCTGTGCAAGAACTGCACGATTAGAGCTGCTTTTCTAGCCTCACCCCCCCGGGCTATTTAAAGGGAAGGCATTGTTCAAATGCTTCCCAGGGCTGTGAACTTCAAAATTATTCTCTCCTTGAGAAGCTCAAAGGTTGGGGGACTCTCTCATCCCACACACTCCTATTATTTGGATGCAAGAGCGCAATGCTAACCCCCCCTGCCCCGTGACACACCCACTCTTCTCCTCAGATTCTCACTGAACTTGCCAGAGGGAAAGACACAACAGCAAACGGTACACTGCGTCTGCAGAAACTTGACTGATGCAAAATGAAGGCTTTGTTTGTTTGGCTTTTCTAAGGAGATGGAGTACATGAAGAATCAGGGAAATGACCAGTCCTAAGCAGTAAACATCTTCTGATCGTTCCTCAGCTACTGTCTCAGGCAACTACAGAGGCTATTGTCAGATCTTGGGACTCGGCATCATCTAAAAATAACGGGACAGAATAAGCTTTTCTGTCAGCTTTTTTTTTTGTATTTTCTATTTGGTTGGCTTGCCCCTTGTGGACACTGCAGCCCTGAAAGGAAATTCTCTGAGACACAAACAGAAATTTTCACGGCTGGCCAAACTTTCAACTCTCATCTCTGAACTTAACACATGTAAATGCTTAATTGTGTCTTTATTAATTAGCAATGGAAAAATACTCATTTTTGTGTGGAAAAACACTGGAGACTGGCTTCATCCCAGATGCAAATTTGTCTTCAAGAGGTCAGTGTGAATTTATATTACTGGCATGTGTTTGTTGCTGGGAAGAAGATTCTAGGGTGGCTCACGATTAAATGTTTGGCTAGTAAAATTGTCACTGACTCATCAAAAGGCATCAGATGAAAGGATTCTCACTTACCATAAACCCAGGCTACAGCAATACATTCAAAGAATGCAACCCACAAAAGGCATACACCACTAGCTGCATAGTAGTCAAAGAGTTGAAAAACATACATGCCACCCTGCAAAAGAGATACACGATGGATTAGGATCCAACAGGAAAAAAACTGAGTACTTCAGGCCCTGTTTCCAGAAACATCTACAAACGTATCTTAATGATTGTTGCCTAACAAGAAGAAATACCAAGCAAGTAGGTGAGGTAAATATTTGGCATTACCTTCCCCAGGGAATATGCATGTTTACTACAGGAGGAATTCCAAACAAGACAAGGATTAAACAAAATTAAGCCACTTAGTATTATCTACTGAAAAATTTAAATTTTTCCTTCTTAGAAGTATCTTAGGATGGGCATTTATAGAAACAACTGAAGTAAAGAATTAATACGTTGTCTCCTAGCATTAATGTCTCCAAAATACTAAAAATGGAAGTCAGTTCATCAGGAGGGTCTTCATTTATTAACTATGAACAGTAGTTTTTTTCTTTCTAATTCTTTTTATTTATACTATGCTGTTAAACCCTTTGCTCTCACTACAGTGAACTGCATATACCTGCACTTTTACTTGAAAAATTGTGTTTGTTAGGCACCTCTGTTACAGGTGCTATTTTAGCTCCCACAGTCATGCTCTTCCAGTTGTTTTAAAAATCTGACTTGGATTTTATTTTGGAGATAAGCATCACAACAGCGCAGCCACTGGAACATACTCCCATCTTGTTTATACTAGAATAAATCCGGCGGTACTTAAGTGATTCAGATCTGTGCAACTAAGATAAAAATCTCTTTCCTTGCATGCACTGGATGGATTCTTAACCTGCTCTGCTGAAGGTTCCCAAAGTGTTTCATCATTTAGAGCCAGATGTTAATATTCATTCTCAGGCAGATTAGTACCTGAGATCACATTGAATTTTATGAGACTTCATGTCTTTGTTCCTCTGATAGAAAAGGGAGGAATATATAGCTCCCTTTCAAAATGCTTTCAGATCTAGGGATGGAAGTTGCCCTGGAGATCTGAAGAGCACAGGTCCTCCGAGTGGCTCATTCTGTGCAGTCTCACTCGTAGTTAAAATTGATGTGAAAAACAGCTAAAAAAGAAGGCAGTTCCCAGCACTACGGTGCTACTTACCTCAGTCACCATAGTTAGTCCCAGAAGATAGCTAAGGAAACACACTATAGCGATGAAGATTTCCCGTCGGTAACCCTTCCTTAGGAAGGATGGGTGCAGATCAACTAATGACGTGATCTGTCCTTCAACTTCAACAAACTAAAGGGGAAAATCAACAACAAAGAAACGTGACTTGAAAATCACTCGCCACGCATTTTATCCAGGCTTGTACTTGAACAAACACTCCATAGCAACACCCTAACTGTACTGTGTGGCAAAAGGCTGCTCTGAATAAATAAACCAGAAGCCATTCCCTTGTAACCCAGAGGTGGGAGTGTGGGGTTAGCCTTCAGGCTGGAAGAAACTTCCAGAATTGCTGTTCATTTCCTAGCAGCCTTATGAACTACCAAAGGGGCTCTGTAAAGGCAAGCCACAAGGACAAAGGAAGTTAATTTGATGACAGGAAGGCTCCTGCTTGACTTTTATGTTGTAGTTGTTCCAGATGAATACAAGATCTATTCTGAACAGGGAGAGAGAAAACACTCAAAAAACCCTAAGGTAGGAGAGCTAGGAGAGTAACTCCCAGCTTTTTTTTTTTTATGTGCCAGAAAACCTCACAGGTACCAGTTAGGTTAATTCCACAAATGGATATAATTCTACTTTTGGGGTTCCTAATGAAAATACAGCCAAGAGAAAGTAGACTTTGATGTGAAATAGCAGCTCTTGACTGGACTTGTCTTTCCTGAACCTGTAAGCAGAGTACCTCTGACTGTAGCTCTGGGGTACTTCAGCAGCAACAATGGAGCTGTTCATAGTGTCCCCACACAAAGATTTGGTAAAATATTTGCACATGTAAACCAAAATTGAAGCTCTGAATAGATGAGCTAAAAATCCCACCTTATCTAGCTTTATGGGAACTGTATTTGTACTTACTTGCCACTGTAAAACTACATGTAGGATGTTTAACTTGACTTAACCAAATAACCTAAATTGAATTTGAACACAAGTCTGAAGTTAATTGAAAACCAGACGCATTTCACCCATGGAGAAAAGTGACTACTGAATGCCCCCAGAACAAATCCAAAGAAGGCATCATTCAGCTGATCTGTACTTTCAGCCTGGAAAGGTACAAAATCACCAAGTTCACTGAGGACATGAGGATACCATGGAGAACCAAGGCTGCCTCTGTAGAAATGATCTTCACTTTGAGTGGACAGATCATCTTACAACTAATGAGTTATAACGAGGAGTCTATGAAACAGCATTATTTCAAGAAAAGCTACCCTTTCCTATCCAGTATCTAAATTGCTTTTACTGTGCCCAGAAGTGCCCTGTAACACTCTACCCTCTTTGAGTAGGAGCTGAAGCTCCATTTTGGAAATAGAGACCATCCTGCAAGCACTCCACCAGATTTTACTGCCTCCTGTCTTCTTACTTTGACTTCTGTAAAACTGGTTTTCTTTTTAAATGCAGCCCTTTCCTTTGAGTTGATTTGATCTTAAACTGCTCCAGCATTCCAGAAACCTGCTTGACTGCACTCCAAAAACCAGAGGGGTGGAGGAGAGAAATTAAGAGCTCCAATTAGTTTTAATCATTCTACGCAGTGAGCAGCTTTTTAACATCACTAGACGCCTTCCAATTTGCATAAGCATAGGGTTGTTGAACCACAGCATAGGGCACTTCTATATTTACTTTGGAATGACTGAAAGTTGCTCACTAGAGTTCAAAGATTAAGCTGTGAAGAGCAATTTACGGCAAATAGAAATATCAAACATGTAAGAGAAAAAAGTACACAACAACTGGGTAAAAATCTGTTTACAGATCTCTCCTCACATGACAGAGCATTTAGCCTAAACAAATATTTCAGCCTTACCAACCGGGGTTTTATAATCTCGATGACTTTTCATCTGAGTGCAGAAAGCTGCCTGTTGGCCTGAAAACTTCGGCAATTTTGAATCTGTAGTTACTGCATAATCTCTGGTCACCTATGTTTCCTTCTAAGCAGACTATCTAGAAATTATCTACAGGCTCTTTTGAGGTATTTAGTCTAACATTCCTATAAACAACCGCTGGGCAAAATAGCCCAGCTTCTTGGACTGAACTTCTTGATTTTTTTAATGCTCACTAATTAATAGCAGTGTGTGCTACATAATTAGTACAGCTGGAACCCGAGATGTTTTCTGGCCAGTTTGGAGGTACTGAACGTGAAAGTCAGCAGGATCCCACACTGCACAGCAGCTCCAAGCCTAAGGCCACCGAGAAAGGCTGCTATGACTGTCCAAGAAGCTACCCTGATTACACCATACAGAACATTTTGTGCCTCACAATGGTGAGGTTGGCACTTGACAACTCTCAAAGCCTGTACTAGCAGTTAGCAATTCTTACACAAAGTGTTTTAATGATGGTGTATGCACGCTGCAGGTGATCACAATGGCACAAAGTACTCTGTGGAACAGACTGCTGTAGTCTTTTACGGTTTAAAAAGATGAAGCTCTTCTCCAAAGCAGGAAAATACTGTATCATGACCAAAACAGGGGTATTTTGCTGTCAGACTGGGACTGATATTTAGGTTAGGGAGCACTGCCCTGGTTGTGTGGACCCCATTAACTTCCGATGACAAAGACTTTATGAAAAATATCATACTATGAACCGACAGTCATAGATTCATCAAATGCAGCCCCTGCACTAAAAAGTAGTCCAGATGAATTCCTCCTAAGCAGCATTAGAGGTGTTCTCTTTTTAACTCACGTCTGTCAAACCAGCTTTTCTCAGTCAGTAGTGAGGATACAATAAGCCACATATCTCTTACCCATCGTACTAACCTGGCTATCCAGTCCAAGCAACAGAAGCATAATAAAAAAAAGGATTGCCCAAAAGGTGGGCAGCGGCATCATGGACACAGCTTTTGGGTAGGCAATGAAGGCCAGGCCTGGACCTAGAGAAAGAGAAAATAGGAAAGGGGGAAGGGAAGGGAAGAGAAATAGTAAGTACCAGCTCTTTGGTAAAGGTAGCCACACTAAGCCTGGTTCCGTTCAGATAAATCCAAACGCGGCTGGAAATACCAGAAGTGAAACAGTTTGGCTCTTTTATCTGAAATCGAAGCACGCATGACTACAGCAGAAACCACAGGCAAACCCCTGAGGCCATTGCTAACAGATCACCAGTTTTAACATCTGCCTCAAACATGCCAATAATGGAGGTGGTCCTACACCTGCCCCGCTTGGACAGAGGACAGTATGGGGGGGCCGGGGGGAAAAGGGGTGACCCAGGGGAATGGCAGAATCCCACTGCTAGCCCACATGGTCACAATGAAGATGATGATGAAGCTCTTTTGCATGCAGGGAAGGGGTCTCTGCTCCAAACATTCCCCAGGATCTTCACTAATCTTCACTCCCTCCAAACCCAGCGTGGCTTTTCTAGAGGGGAGTTTGCACTCCAGGAGTCTGCTCCTTCCCTTCTGCAAACCCTCACCACTGCACTGATTGGGCTAGTCCTAGTTATATCAGTTGTGGTCCCTGAAAAAAAAAAAAAAAAGCCTCCTGCTGTTAGGAATTGCTGGTGTGTAGAAATCGCTCTGTGTAAAATCGCTTCCCCATGCTGTCACATCCCCTGCCCATATCCGGCCAGCCTGCGCGGACCTGCTGGCGATGCTAAATACGACCAACGTCAGCCCCCACTGCAGAAGGGACTGCAACGGTCTGGCAGCACCAGCAGGACTGGCACAAAGTGCCTGGCTTCTCTGCTCTGGGAACTGAAGCCGTGTGTGTGGGTGCTCATCGCTAGGCTGGGTTTCGTCTGCGCCCTGGACCAGACGGCATCTCACTCGTACCCACACTCCGAGCTCACGCGCGGGACTCTCGCGTGCTGATCTCCAGAGGCACTCTCACCTGGAGCCAGGTACTATCAGCTACTGCTCATGAGAGCTTTTGTCGAGAGAGAAAGAGCCCTCTCCAAGTGGGAGACAGGAACACCAGCAATCTGGCATTTAGGACAGGCTCTCAGAGGGGCCATAGAAATTCAGTGAGGCCAACAAAAAAATTCGGAGGGCAGTTTTAATTCAGATTAAAACCA
>NW_009733376.1:100699-128276 GCF_000703405.1 Apaloderma vittatum
AATGCCTGGCTCGCCTGCCTGTTTGCTTTAAGGAGCCTTGAAAACTGGCATTTCCCAGGATTTTGAAGTGGATTCAAGTAATTTTCAATGGGAAAAGGAATTTTTTACAGCTGCTGCAGTGCGGAGATGGAAATCTTATCTCTGATCTGGACAGAAAAAATTCTAACACTGCTCTTCCTACCTCCCACTTTTTCCTTTCCAACAAGAAAGATGGAAAAAGAAGCAAGAGAAAGAAGTTAAAAAAGGATGACTTTGTTTTCAAACTAAAGAAAACTTTAGGTCACTGAAAATATCTGAGCAGAAATAAATACAAATTAGCCAACAATCGAGCAACTAATTTTATTTAAAATAAAACACAACTAAGATTTTATATGACAGAAGATACCAAAAAATTGGTGAGTGCCTCAAATTTGAGGAGTCTTTGCTTTTTTTCCCTCTAATTCAGTGGATATAGTAGATCCTCCCTGAGGGAGAACTGCTACCAGTTGGCATTTGCAGCTGATCTGTGCAATTGATGAGACAGCTGTAAAACTGCTCTCCTCAAAACTTGCTGCAATTCTGTATACTTTGGCCAGTGAAACTGCCCTTGCACTGTGATACCATGTAATACCAAACACTCTAAGCCCTGTGCCAGCTCTGATTTTCCTTTGAAACTAAATGTGGAAATATAAGAAGCTCATGTGAAAGAAAATGTTCCTGGCATCCTCTCAACTGAATATACCTAAAAATTGTATTTAATTTGAAACTGTCTTGCTCTGAAGGGTGTTTTGCAAAAGTGAAGTACTTGTGGCTGCTATTAAGAGCTAATTAGGATTGCCACAATCCCAGCTCACTCGCGGGCCGGTTGCTGGCGAAGTGCTGTGGCATGGCTGGAGAGTACTGTGGAGGCAGAGACCAGAAAGGCATTAGGAAGCCCAAGGCACGATAGTCAGGCCTGCTTAATCTGAATTTGTTTGCAAACGGGATTAAAAAAAAATAATTGTAAATCTTGTGCTGTTTTAATACCCCTATGAACTGCGTGAGCAGTAAAGTATTTCTTCCAGCCAGTGATGCAGCACAGATTAGACAGGACTCACTATGGCCTCCACTGCTTTCCTCTCCCTTTAAAAGGATTTCTGAAAAAGAATGAAGCACTATTTACTAAAAATCAGTTTTCACTGGGTAGTCACAGGTAAAATTTAACTGATGTGTAAACCTTTTAAAAACAGTGAATGCCAGCAGCAGCATTCATGAAAACACCCCTCATGGACCAGTGTGTTCTGGGCACACTGCACCAAGGCTGAATTGGGCACAGGTGAAAAACGTGGCCACGGGATTCTGCTGTTGGCAAATTTGTTGATGTTTCCCTGCTTGCAGGAGGGCAAACAATGAACCAAATGCTGTCAAATATAAAGCAGGAGAGATTTAACTCACTGGGCAGAGACGGGGAAGGAGGAGCTCTTGGCCCCGTGGACAACGTCCTCTCCCCAGTGCTATGGCCACGCTCCCCTTTCTCCTGAGCCAGGGGAGAGGTTCTGACCTTGTGTTGTAAGAAACCAAAAAAGGCAAGGCTGAAAAAAAGAGGCTGAAGTGCCTGCTGAATCCCTCTGTGCCGACAAGCCAGCAGCAGGGCGGCAGCAAGAGCTTTGCCCACAGCACCGCACGGCTCCTAGGACACTCATCCCAGGGGGACCATGTAAAAATGTCCCTTAGGATTCAGCCCAGCTAGTGACAATGGGCAACCCACTGAAGAGTGAGAGGGTTTCAGTCTCTGGCCATTAGTAGCTAGGGCTGAGTTTAAATAAAGTAGAAAACCTCAAGGAATCAACAACAAAATAAGCAGGAAACTGAAAGCCAAGTTCGGAAGCTAATCAGTGCCCTCGCTATCCCTAAAATAAGCTATAGAATTCCTCTAAAAAAAATGCTTTTTGAGCTGTTGATGAGAAAATGCTACATAAACACTGTCTGTTAGTTAATTTGTATCTAAACATTACTTAATGACCTAGTGTCAATATAAAAATTGTTTAATTTTAAAAATGTCAACAGGAATATAACTGCTTGTTTATTGGAGATTTAATAAAAACTAGAATAAATGTTGACCAGATAAAAACCTACTGTGGAAATACTCAAAAATGCTACTCTTGGAATTGATCCATCTACATATTAAAAAAGGGGGATATTTATGATTCATTAAATAGGATTATTCCCTTGCTTCCTGTTTTCAAACTAAGCAATCAGCCTCTGATCAAAATAAGCATGATGGCCCAGACCATTAACTAATTGCACTTGCAAGAGCTATGCCAATTGCAGCCACCCAAGAATCCAGTGGTGCATCAATGCCATTAGTTTTTGATTAGCCTTTGTGAAGTGAGATTTTTCTCAAAGCCTTGAATTCCAGAGCCATGTGATCAGACGATATATTGACTTTTTAAGAGCATGTTTGCTGAGGAAAGCTTTAAAATACTATGCAGGTGAATTAAAATTGCCTCAAAAAATCAGAAAGAAATGATAAATGTGCACTCAGGTGACATTGTTATTACTTGAATCTGATTAGCTTTAAGCCTCATGGGTGTCAAGGCCTGACTTGGTATTTTTGAATGGTAATTCCCATCTAATCTGTTTGTTCTATGTGAAAACACCTACCCTCACGGACAAGACAAGCACAGAGGAAAAAAATGTCATCTGTTTTGCCTAATTTACACTCACATGGCTAGGAGGATTTAGCCTTTGTCAGCTGCAAGTGCATAGCTGAATGCTAATGGGCAGAACACTTCTGAAGTAAGGGAGGAGCTTAAGCGTGCATCTAGCTTCAGACTGGACTTCTCTCCGTTCTATCAACCTCACTCTGAAGCTACAAAGGACAAAAGCAGAACTGCAACAACTAGGGTTCCTGTGGATGAAATGGTCTACAGATCCCAGGAGAAGGAGTTCACCAGCTTCTCTTGCCTTTCATTGAGACTTGGGAGTACATGCTTGTATGTCCCTTCAAAAGGTCAATGTGATATTCCCTCTGCAGCGCTCTGCCATGAGCAAGGAAAACTAAGCTATGATAAATCCAGAAACACTAGCTACGTACATTTGAATGAAAATAAAGGTAGTCTGAAAAGAAGGATGGAATAAAATCTTGATTCAATAACATTCTGGACCCTAGATAATGGTGTGGTTATCTTAACTCTAATCTCAACTCAAATGGATTAGCACACTCTAGCAAATGTGTTGGCTGCCCTGTTAATCAAGACAGAATAAGCAATACAACCCCGGCTAGCCCTTGCTGCTCTAGATGAAAGCCCAAATCAACAATGTGCTTATTTTTCTGGAGATTATGGGAAACCTTGTCCATTTTTATTGCTTAGATGTTAGCTGATTGAGTCTGCAGAACTTTGCTCACACGCTAGGCGGCAGTGCCCACCACCACTGCCACCAACACCATCGTACCTGACTCTGCCACATCAGCAATGTTCACCCCTTGCTCTTGTGCCATGAAGCCCAGGACGGAAAAAATTGCGAAGCCAGACACAAAACTGGTACCACTGTTCAGGCATCCCAGCAGCAAACAGTCCCTAAGTCACACATATGTCATGGAGCAAGTTAATTAAAAAAAAAATTAACCCAGTGTCCCTACTTTATTTACATCATTTAGCTAAAACACTAAACCCCCTTGGATGGAAACTTGCCTATAGCAGTTGTATTTGTACTTGTTGTAGCTCCCCAGGGAAGTCATTGCTCCTAAGCAGATTGCATATGAGAAGAAGATTTGTGTCCCTGCATCTATCCAGACCTAAAGGGAAAGACGGGAAGACCGTTATTACCAGCATCGTTGCACTGCAACACTCAACACCAACACACAGTTTAAACTATGTAAAACCAACACAATAATTGTTTCCATTGAGGGTGATAGCTAAAGGATCAGGGAGAGAGGGAAAATTTGCAAGTTTGGCTTTATAAGGAAAAGAAAATCGTTAGCATTAGAGCCCACAAGAACATCATCTCTATAACAGTTCCTCCGCATCCCTTCCCCAGAGATACTCAGTATTTCTAGTGTCTTAGTCATTCAGCTGATCCTTCCTGTTGGCGCAACAATAAACGTGTTTCAGTGCAATAGGAAATGCAGAAGTATTTATAACATTTCTCATTTCTGTTGTAACTCACTGCAGTTGGAATCAGCTGACCAGAGTGACTAAACTGAGGATGTGAGAAGCTTGAGAAACAGGTTTGTGTATTTGGTTTGTTTATTTTTCTAGCTTTCTGGTTGTTTTTGTATCTGTTCAAATGCAAGATAAAAAGCCACAGGGGTGGGGGAAAAACAAGAAAAATACAATGTACTTTACAAGATATGTATCTGATTTCGGTCTCATGATTCTTTCTCTTGATTACATTAAAAAAATATATACAGAGTGAAATAACAGCACACTGTCAACTTCTCAGTTAGTAAATACACAGCAAGCTATCAAATGCATCCACTGAATCCCATCCGTTCACTTCATTCTGCTAATGCAAGTCTGCTAACATGGGTAGAAATCACCAAAGTCTGAGTAGGTGAGAATTAAGACTGTAGACCATTACCTCCTCCCTCCCACAGTCGCTTTCCAGCACCTTGCTGACTGGTGTCTCCTTGGAGATGATGCATTTGTTAGAGCGTGGGAAGGGGCCTGCCAGCTCTCATGAATCTCTTCTACATTATTGGCTGATGCTCTGGGCTTAGGACTAATAGTAGATCATAAAAATGATAGAGTCTTATAAAAGAAGATTCATTCATAAAATATAATGCCTTCTGTGGAGACTGTGTCTTGTGTAAAGAGGTCTAGACTAGAGAATGAACCAAATTTCTGCAATGTTTCCTTCAATTACACTTTTCCTACCTTAGTTATTGAGCTATCATTGAAGTTTTATTTTAACCAAATACTCATTAGAAAGAAATAAAGACAGATGTTACTCCCTCTTGCTTGACCAACATTTTGCTATTTCCAAAGATCCCATGTTTTCTTTTTGGGGGGCACATTGAATTTTTTTTTGCATTTTGCATGTGATCACTATTGACTGAAACAATGCTGCTCTTCTCAGGCATCATATATTTGCATTGTGTGAGCACAGACAGGAATCTATACAATCACAGCCTACACAGAAAGAGTAAGCCTAGCTCCACTTGCCAGGACTAAGCAAACAGTAGTTCCTGTGCCTCAGAAAGCATTTTTCACCACCTTTGCATTGGTTTCCATTTGTCTGTTGTTTCATTCACTTCTTTCCCAATTTCCTCCTACTGAGCAGTGGGAACTATGTGACACCGGTACTCACAGTTGTCGCTTGCTGTTCCATCTGTGAAGCTCACGTGTCTCTCCTTTGAAACTAAAGACTATCCTCATTAAAAAAAAATGCATCTCCCTTACCTTACCAACAAGAAAGCTGAGATTGTATAACGGGACAGAGTCTACAGCCTCAGAGTCCTTTGACACAAAAAAAATACACATGCATACACACACATACATACACATGGAAAGACGCATTAACACATAACAGTGACCTTCTCAAGCAGCTCTCTGGAAAATATAACCCAGCATTAATGTTCATGCTATATTTGGACCTCTAAAGACCATGGAAAAGAAAACACTATTACCATTACATCACCACCATCACCCTCCACCATCCCCCTTTGCACAGGAAATTGTCCAACTCCCGACTCCTGGTTCTGTACCTGTGGGTCAGCTAACCGTGAGATATCAGGATAAAGATAAAACTTGATGCCTTCTGCAGCTCCAGGAAGGGTCACACCACGGATGAGCAGAACAAGAAGCATGATGAATGGGAACGTGGCAGTGATGTACACTACCTGGCAATTAAAAGAAAAAAAAAGTACATTTAGTCAGCGGCATTCAACATTACACCTCCAGAACCAAAGGCTATCTAACGATGGAAATTCAAAGTCTCCTCACACCTAAAAAGGACCTGACCTGAGTTTCCATGTCTGCTTTTAGTTTAATGGTCTTTACCACCTTATTGCTTTAGGTCTGGAGGCAATGCAGGTTCATTAATCTCTCCAGAGCTCCTCAGACAGTGGTCATGTCTGTCACTCAGGAAGAGAACATGCAGGACATTATACAACTCATGAGTTTTGTTAGAAATTCTGCCTTTGCCCTGTTTGTCCTCCTCACATGACAAGTGCACCTCTGCCAAGGAAGCTGAAGAGATTTCCTCACTGAGGGTGCCCGAAGTGTTACCTCATTCTTTATTTGAACTTTGAAAGTACAAACCATTTTGCAAGCTCTGCTGCTACCTCTGACCTTACTGTGCAGCCTCACTACTGCTCCTACAGCCAATTCACATGGCACTTTTTTTCAGAGACAAAGATAATTTGCTCCATGCTCCTGTGTCTACCCTCCCATCACCTTGAACACACGAAGCGTTTCAGGTTGGCATCAGCCTCACAGTGGTAATTTCCAGTCTCGTAATTTCATTCTTGCCCTTGCCGCCTATTCAGCAACATCATTATTGGAAACTAAGGCTCTATTCATCGAGTTTGAGAATATGTCTTCATTATCTTTAACCTCTGTTCCCACTCTCTTTGAATAACAGCCTACTTCTTCTCTTCTTGTTATCTTCTCATTCACTTGATGAAAGAGCCCTTTGCTTTAATCTCCAGCGTGAGGGTTAATTGAGCTTGCATTCGCACAGTTCTATCTTTAGACCCACACTTATTGACCTCTAACATTTTGTTTTCTTTACTCGTCAGTGCTTTCTCTCATGTTTTATATAACTGCTGTGTTACAGTCAAGAATTACTACTGTCCAAGAAAGGGCATTTATCATGGAGTCAGATGATTCCCCCAGGTAATTACAGTTTGCTGCCATGAGTTAAAATGTATTTTTGTTTTCCAGTATTTGTTTAACTACAGTAAAGCTCCTGGGATGCATAATTTTTCTTCGTAAGTATGTCCTCTGAGAATAATGAGGAGAACTCAAAGCCTGCATTGCGATAACAATTCACAGAGCTAGATCAATTTCATAAAAGGAAAGGAAATCTTTTCATATACCTCCTTTTAACTTCTTTCCTTGAATGTTATGTATATTTTCCACTGATAAATAATATACATTACACATAGCCCAGTTCCACCAAAACCTGAAGGATAAAAGGGGGATTTCTGTACTTTCTAGTATTTTTACTACAAGCCAGGCCTATGAAAGATCCAAGTTTTCTTTACAAGAAAATGTATGTCTTGGCATATTTGCAGTAACTGAGTAAATGACACTCAGAAAGCAGCCTTTGCGCTGCAGGTAAAGATTCTCTCGTAATGCTGGAGGAATTTTTAAGATCGAGCACATTATCCAAAGCATAAGCACAACTATCATTTTTCATCACGATTTCATGTTTATTTGTCCAATATGCTACTACAAGATTTAAAAACTGTCTTTCTGTCCATCCTCCCCCGCTCTCCAAAGAGCCATCAACACGCTGGAAAGCAGGGAAGTGCTATAAACAACCATCTACTAAAGTAAACTAGACTTCTCAAATAATTCTAGCTCTCCATTAGAGTTTACAGTTTACTTTTGTTTGACCCCAAAGCTAATGGAGGCAACTGGAGATTTTCCAATGGTTTTGTCGGGCTTTGGCTCCACACCCGCACGAGCTCGGAGGCTGTGGAGGGGAGGTAGCGAATTCCTACCAACTGCTTTGCCTTAGAAATGAGACCGCTTCGTTGGATTTCCAGAAAACATCAATTTTTTAGATAACTGATTTTGAGAGACCTGTTTTTAACCTGTTACCTTCGCAGGGGCTTGAAATAAGGTGCCACTAGGAGCCTAGAAAAATGTCTTGGTGCTACCATAACCTTAAGTGAGCAGATAGCGGGCTCACCACAGGCACCGCGCCTCCACTCGGCTGCTGTGGGAGATTTATTGTGTTCACCTTTACTATAAAACTTGCACAATCACCTCATCGGGTCACATCAATCAGAGGGAACAAAGAAGCAAATACTTTTGTCAACGTATTCTTTAGAGGTGTGGAAGCTGTTCTTTGGGGCAAAACTGGCGGGAATCCAGGGTAAGCCACTGGCATGACTTTAATGAGGCTCCATGGTAAAAATCACAGAAAGCAGGACAGAAACGGCAGTAAAGCAAGCATTTTAGTTGACAGTGAAACCAATGAGGTCTGCTTTCCTACAGAGTCTTGTCTCCTGGTTGATTCTGCAGTGTGTAACAAGGTAAAACTGCCAAATGATGCTTTTTCTTCAGTTGAGGCACTTGCAGTCACTCACTCCTCCTGACTTCTCTGGGGGCTGATAAAAGACGTTTTCTCAGGTGGGACACTCAAGAGGATTGCTCCCTTCCACCCAGCTGACAAGAAACATGGTAACTTAGTATCTTGAGACCTCTCTACCTCTGTTAGACTAATCTGAAATGCTGTTTCAACCAATAGGTTTGAAGATAAGAGGCACACATATGCTATGGCTTCAAAAGCCTTTTCTCGTGAAAATAGGTTTAAAAACACCGCTGTATGTAAGGGGCAATAATATCATACTTCACCTTGTTAAGTGACTGGCCAAGATTTGCTATAATTTGCTTCCTGCAGCGGAGTAGGATGAGGTTCAGGATTGATTTAACTGTTATCCTTTAGAGAAAAACATGATTCTGAAGAGCACACGATGCCACTAAACCCACAAACTATCCAGGATCTCAGTTAAGGAGAGAGCTTCTTAATGAGTACCTAAGTTTAGTCTCTGCATGTATACAGAGCTCTTTTGTAAGTGAGCAGCATCTCAAAAATGCTATGCATCCACCAGTTTCCACTTATTTAAAACAGCCCTACCACAGCTATGCTAATATCCACCCTGCTGCACTGAGAATGAACTTGGCTGGTGCGAGAACATGGGCAGGGAGTGCAGAACATCACACATCACAAGCCTAAGACCTTCCATGCTCATGACATGCATCAGTGGTACTCAAACCGTGCTTGTATCTGCTTCTTGATGCTATTCCAATAACAGCTACCTGACTCTCAGGCATTTTGGGCACTGGCAATGACTTTTGAAACTCAGTTGAATCTGAATCCCTCTTTTATTCAGTGGAAGGACACAAATTTCAACAGAAAATGGTGAATATCTTCAAGAACAGCGTTACTTAGTACTCCTAACATCTGCTAACTGCAATGATTGTAGAAAGGGTACAAGAGCACTTACTTTCCCAGTGGACTTGACTCCTTTCCAAATGCAGAAGAAACATATCACCCAGACGAGGAGAAGACACAGTGCTAGATCCCACTTGATAATACCAATATCTTCAATTCCTGAGGACAAGCTCAGTACATTGCGCCTGATATTTGAAAGGAAACAAAATGAGAGACACATGAGTTCAGTTGGTGTAGAACTGGTTGTGATGGCTGAGAGTACATGAGAGGGTGCAGGGCAGCAGATGCACGGGCAGATCCCTGTCCTTTGAACACTGCTTGTTGTGTCAGTATGGCTTATGTGAGCAAAGCTCAGCTCTGCAGCCTGCATCTTCCCTAGCTCTGTGGTACTCTTTGGTCAATATATAGCACAGCATTTCCCTTGAAGCCCTTTTTAGCAGCCTGTGACCACTTCAACAGGAGATGAGAAAGCCTGCTCAAAGCACGGCAGCTTTCACATTTGCTCCCTTGAAGACACCAGACTGACTCACCCCAGCGTCACCACAAAGCTCAGCTCTGGAGCACTCAATGTCTCCACCATGGACACTTGCAACTGACCTGTGTCCATGTGCTTCTCTTCCTTCTCAGTTCATCAGCAAGGAGGAAAGGAGAAAAGCAACACAGGGAACTGCCATGCCATGCAGCTTTGCAGGGTGAAGACTAGAGCCATTAGCCTGTTCTCCCCGCTGGCCCCCGCACACAAACACTGTCTGGCTCACCGTGGTCTGCCCTCAGCACCGTTGCCACAAGCATCTTGTTTAGCTAAGTCCAGGTATTTGGTAAACTTTATTCTATCACTTAGGCTAATAAATAAAAAGAAATTCCTAAGTTGGGTCTTAAGGGAGCAACACTTGACCATCAAAATGCACTATTCCTGAGGGGAAAAATTCATTAAGGTCTCTGTCTTTTGGTAATTGCTGTGGGTCATTGTTAGATACTGATTTAAAACTATTTATTTAATTTCATGCAACACACACTTCCTCTCATCCTGGACAGACCCTGCCATACCTGATACTCACTTCATTTGTCAAAGATGTACAAAAGAACAAACTTGTTACTGTTCACTTTTAGCTAAAACTCCTTTGCAAATGAACCTACTAAACTCTGTCGAGCTTCTGCAAGGTTTGTTTTTTAAGTCAAGAAGATATTTCACCTCAACTACAACAGAAATGCATTGCCACACAGCTAGAGAAATGAACTTGCTACCTAACAAATTGTTAATTAAATTTTATTTTCAGACAGCTATGAACATCAGCCACCTTCCTTCATGCAGCTTGTGGGGAGCCAAGACCACAACAAGCCGGGGTGTCATCCCAGGGTCAGCCCCGCGAGTGTGGTGTGCATAGTTCTGTTTGTGGATCCGGTACAAGACAAACCACTGTGGTTTATTTTTCCCCTAAATTAATTAATTTTTTTTTGGCTATTACCATGGAAATAATAGCAAATGAAGTCACTGACGGAAAATTTGCAATTAGGTTTTGCAAAAACCCTTGGATCAGGCAGTTAAATAGGACTCAGACTCTCACCCATCTGCTTTTTGCATCTCTGCCAAATTCACTTGGATTACCTTTGCAAATGTGCTCTCACACCAAATGCTTTATTCTCTCTGAATGTGTGTATATTTTGTTATGGAAAAGGACTAAGAGCACCAGGGAAGGTAAGTTTGCCCTAATCAGCACAGCTATTCAACAGTTACAAGAAACTCCTAGGTAATGAATATTTGGCATAAAGTTGCAGTCCTGGTTCACCTGAGCCTAAAGAAATCAGGGAAGAACCTGCTGTGCATATACAAAAGAAGAAAATACATTTATAACATAACAAAGTTCAGTTGCAACCTTCTGTGGCTTTTCTTAAAACACGTGGCAATTTTCCAATTTAAGGGGCAGTTCATATTAAAAATGCAACCCAAAGATCTAGATCTCAGGAAGGCATGAATAAATAACTGCAAACACATTCTGGAATAGGTAGCTTCTATTAAGGCATTCAACCAAGACTTTTTTGCTTTTTATTAGTGAACTAAAAGGAAGTGGTCGTCTCACCTGGCGTTTGCACCAGCAAGCCTTTCAAGCTTTTTTGGTGGGTACCTCTGCGGGTTACTGAGAGCCAGACATGCTGCTTCTCTATGCTGAGGCAGCAAGCGCAGCAAGTGATGTGCTGGCTCTCCCTTTCCTGGGTTATCTCAAAGACCTACTACTCAAGGAATCTGCTCAGAATTACCAGAGAAGCCTCAGCATTAAAATGGTTTCATGCAATCTAACCCAACATATTTTTGCAGCAGAAGCACTCAGCCTGGATTTGCCATACATTGAAAATTCAAGCTCAGGAAGGAGCACGAGTTGGGCTACGCTGATAGCTCTGCAATTTTGTTACACAACCCATTGCTGCCTTCAGCTCAGCCAAGCCTGCATGAAGTTGTTATAAATTGTAATTGATAGTCTTGATGCTGTCATTAACTGTCACTCACGTACAATCAATGGGAAAACAGGCTGGGGCCAAGTTTGTAAACATGAGTCCTTGAACCTTGTTCATACACTACTAGGGTCTGGTGAGGGGCAATATGGAAATGTAATAGGAGTCATAACTGACTCTAGAACATAAACAAAAATAAGAGTTGTGCAATCCTTGAAGGATATTCCAGCTCGTTAATCAAGTGAATGCAGACAGGACCTTTCGTACTAGGAAAAGCGAAGCACCCTTTTGTGCTGGATGGACAAGAAGAACCAACACTGAAGCAATTGTACCAGAAGACTCTTAGAAAGAGAATAAGTCACAATTTTTAAAACTTTCAAGTTTGCCCCCGAAGGGAGACAGCTGCCCTAGATTTTGCTAAGTTTTCGTGTTGCTCTCTTCAGGCTTACGTGCCATTAGCATGTGATGGTCTTTCTTGGGATTTGGACTTTGAATAAAGTCTGCTGATTAGCAAATATTTATAAACACTCGGCCAGCACCAGACAATCAGAGGTTTTGTTCAACCATAATTACCCCATAACACTTATCCCTTATGTATTAAAACGTGTGTAAGCCTTTAAGGTTTTGGACTTTAAAATGGAATCTTCAGAAATAAGACCTGAAGCATGTGATACCAAGAGGCAGGTCTCCTGATACAAAGCCAGATTTGCTTAACCCCCTTTTATTGCTGCTCAAGCAAGCATGTGATTTGCACAAAACATTAATTCAAATGAACTGAAATGTCAAGCTGTACTATATGTCCAGCCAAGCTGAGAAGGCCACGTGTTGTTCAACATGAAGAGGTTAATGCATCAATGTAGTCAGTTATATCTGGGCTGCATTAGTTTTGCAAAGGGATATTGGTGAGGACACTACATAAATACCCCACAATAAAAATGGCATTGGGTTTCAGAAACCAAATACGCAGAAACCTTTGAATTAAATCAGAATTGATTGTGCCACAAAGCAGATGGATATCTTCAGTTAAAGACTATTTATTGACCTGTCCTTTCAATGTGGCTGGCTGGCTGGCAGACAGTTGGCACTGTCTACGATGGCAAAGTACCTCCAAGTTCTTCAAGTTATTTTTAATTTCAAAACTAAAAAGAATAGTCACACTGCTGGGGAAAAACTAAAACAAATAAAAACTAGACTAAATGCTCACACCATGAAAAAGCTATGCTACTTCAACTACAACAGTGCTGCGTGATCTCTGCCCTTACTTTAAGACACCAGCAGTTGTTTATGCAGAGACAACAGCTATTTTTAATAATTCTGTAAGTGCCATGAGTCCCAAAGGCAGCTTGCTCTGTTAAGGGGAGCTTTGCTCATGATGAAATGGCAAGCTACGGACAGTGTGTCTGTATTAGTAGGACTACAGAGCCAAACTCCTCCTAGCGTGGCTCCAGGGAAGAATTCAGTTCATGATGCTATTTGAGGACAGAAGTTAAAGTGTCTGCAAAGTGCAAGGAGAGATGCCTCCATGAGCACTAATTGCTGAGCAGCCTTTGCTCCAGCTGTGCAATGGAAATGGTGAAGGCAAGGCAGAGGGAAGGGGAAAGTGCTGTGAGGATCAAGGATTTGTCCTCCAGCCTCAAGCACCTCCAGCTTGACTGCATCTGTTAGCCCGGGCCTACAGGAGGATTTAGTTCAGCTAATGTGGAGGGTTTGAGGAGAGAATCTTGGTTTCTTTTAGAAGAAACTTAACTAAAAGCTTGGCCCCTACTGTGCTCCCATGGAGACATCGTTTTCCCAACCCACAGACACACCGCCCAGCAATAGGGCCCTTCGCTGTGTACCTGCTGTGTCACTACCCACAGAAAGCTCTCGTGTCCCCTGAGGTCCTGGAGACTCCGCTCTCTCTGTTAGAACCCCTTTTCTTGCTCTCAATCCTATTTCCTTCTGCTATGGCATGTTCAGTCTCCTGAGGGGCACGTGCCAGCTGGGGCCCCAGGGAGACACCCTGGCCTGGAAGTGTAAGTGAGTAGAAGCCTCTGGAGCAGGACAACCCCATGGCCACGTCAGGAGGCTGCTGAGAGCATGGCTGCCGCCTGTAAGTAAAACTACTGCACAAAACTGACAATGAGCACAGGGCTTCTGAAGTCCTGGGAGAGTAATTCTACTTCAGAGACAGCACCGCAGACCCATGCGTCTTAGGGAGACCTCGAGGAGACATTGAGCAACCAAGCCAAGCCTGCCACTCCTTGAGATGCAAGGCCCTCAGCCCCAGAGTCATTGTGGGAGAGTCCAAAAGAGGGAGAGTTACTTGCTCTTCTACCACAACTTGCCCGTAAGTTCCCCTAAAATGTCCAAAAGTAATATATAACAAACCTTTTCCAACTCCCTCCACATTTACAAAGGAGGAAGTCACCTGGGCAAGTATCTGTCGCTCCACATGGCAACGCGGTACTTGAGGCACAGCGAAAACAACGGCCCTGACAGCCTGCACCCTCCTCGCACACCATTACCAGCGCCTCTTGACAAACTGCTCATCCAAGATCCAATCTGCCCTTTGTATTTTGGCTCCTGTGTTACAAATTTTAGCACAGTTCATAAGAGTATTTTTTTCTAACCTTAACACATGCCAAATATCTTTGGCAGGAATACCATTCCTGCACACTTCTTTTTAAAAATAGAGAAGTAGGTACAAGTTGATCAAGGACCAAACTGGACTTGCTGAACACGCTGAAAAAGTCAAGAGGGGTCAGAAACTAAAACTCTTGATTGACCATCTAAGCAAGCCAAGAAAAAGAATTTCTTCCCAAGCTATTTGTAGATCCTTCGGATTTAAGTTTCACTACAGGTGTCTTCCTCTACTGCCACGTTTTGACACCTCTGTAAACATAGAGAGGTTTGAAGTCACACCCATTCAGAAATCAAGTTATGCAATATAATTTAAAACTTGATGAATAAGAGAGAAAGGGGAACAAGAAGCTTAGGCCTGATGAAATCCAGGCATCTGGCAAACACAGTCCCGTCAGAGACTGCAGAGAAAATGATGTAAAAAAGATGACCTGAGAAACCTACAGTACAGAAAAACTTCCACCTTTGTCAGTTTTATGGATGAGGTCAATGACTTGCTTCATTGTCAGACTGATAAGAGATGTGTTACAGCTTCATAAAGTGGACTGAAAACACTAACAGCTGGGGAAGAGGGAAAGGTGACTGCAACAGGAGTGATTTGTCACTGTTTCTTTATAAATCCATGCTATCAGGCCATTTGAAGTGATTTGTTTCTCTTCTCATGCTGCATTTAGAGAATCTCAACTAAGAAGGAAACAAGTTTTCTTCCAAACCAGAAGTCACACTGGGTTTTCAAGGCTCCCTGCATGCTCTAGTATGAACACAGTTATAAACCTAATACCGATCAGTCTGTCTCAGGATGAGTGAGAAATGGTAGCAAACACCAGTCAGAAAACTGACATCCAGAGAAATTTTCTTTTCCCATCCAACATTCCCCAAGGGGCTTCCATAAACCCTCAGGCCATACCTCTGGCACACCCCAAAGGCACCACGAAGAGGAGGTACTTACTCCCAAAATTCCGTGACCGGAGAGGTGAAGTTAGTGGCATTCAGTGATATCCAGAGTGTTTTGTTCTTCCTGAGAGTGTCTTCCACGCAGGTTGGCGTGTTCCACTTCTGGTGGCAGTGCGCCCATGGCAGGACGCTTTGGAACGACTGGAACAGGTAATAGAGTCCCCAGGCCAGGATCACGATGTAGTACACATTCAGAAGGGACACAATCACTATGGAAGCATAACCAATTCCTGGCGAGAGGGGGAGAGAAAAGAAATACACGCAGACGTAACAGCCACTGCTTGCTAGGGCTCCTTGTCATCTCCTGGAGCTGGTGCTACTCCCACTGCACCGTGGACTTGTATCCTGCTCTACCACACTGCTGATGGAAACTCAAATCAACTCGACTCGATCACACAGATGGCCTGCCACCATCTCTGACCAACACTAGCACTCCGGGCTGAGCTTCGGGCTATGATTTGCGGACGTTGAGGGGAGTCTGCAGGACGGAGAGCTACACCATCTCACTTCTCAGGTACCTACGTGGCAACCTCATTCTTGCCGCATTGTCCCTCAAGCCAGCTTCCTTAGAGGCAGCTCTGCTGGACAGCCCCTACACCACTCACGTTTATCAACTGGCTCAGCTCAGCCTATGCGCAAAAGAACCCCAACACGTGAACGAGTTAAAAAGGAAAATTCCAAAGCTATTAGTGTGAAAGCTGCTGTTTCTGCCCCAATTTCACTTGTGCAAAAGAAGTATGATACCTGTAGCTGTTATGGTTAATTAGATCAATGTTTAACTCTGCTATCAATATCTGATGATAAAAAAATGTTCCCTGTTTGTTTTTAAAAGCAAGGTCATGGGCAGATAAGGGTGAGTCCTACACAACTTCAGGAGGTGGCAGAATGCTGTTCTGATAGAGGCTTTACTTAGATACCACAACTGTTCTCCTGAGTCGGTATCTGTCTCCTAGCTCAGCAGTTTAGCTCCACTGGTAGATTCATATTATGTCTCAAGTCAGAAGCAGCACTATTTTTCTAAATACAAAATGAAAGGACTTGGAAATGTCCCCTTTATCTTTTATCTCCAAAAAGCTTTCAAAGTTCGCCATTTAGGAATAACAGGGGAAAAAAAGTTATTTTCCTTAAAAACTTAAGAGCAGTCTCTTACAAGAGGATGAAAACGCTATGAGGTTCCCTTTAACATTGCTCTGACGGCTACTCCAGCACCTGGGATACCTGCCTAGTTTCAAACCTTATTGCAGTAGGAGTCTTTACCACCAGAGACTACTTACATGCCAGGTGAAAACAAGCAGAGCAAGTGCTATTTATTGTGTACAGCTCCTTTACATTCAGGATAAAGAGCTAGTTACATTATTAGATCTACAAGTTCTCCTTAAGGATGCCTGGGAGATTGCTGTTTAAGCATGGAATATTCCTTCCTCCTTCTCAAGAAAAAAAAAAAAAGGCTTCATAGAAGTGGGAGAAGGAAGAAAATGGAGTTGAAGAAGCACAATTACATCAACTTCGGCAGTATTCTGAGTATTAGGTGGCAGAGCTAGAGACACATCAGCGTGAAGTGCCTGCTCTTTCTAACTGGGATTTGAAGAGTGCTGCTGTGTTTAGCATAACTATTCTAAATGATGCTGCCTGTGCTGTCCAGCTGTAAAGGGCACTCTATACACAAGACAGGCAGCCTTGGTAATTTTTCTGGCCTGTCTTTCATTTTTTTCTTTCTAGTTAACTTCCAGAGCAGCACTTCTATAATTCCTGTGAGCGCTGAGTGATTCTTCATTCATTCAAGAATTCTACCAAACAATGCCGTCCAGGTTCTGGCTGTATATGTGACAGAGGTATGATGCCAAGCTTTCACATGGCAGAGGAATTTTGATTGCCAGACCAGAATAGTATTTTGAAGATGCTTTCACTAAGGCCACCTAGCCTTCCAAAACAACACTTTCACTAATACCTGTGAACAAAATGTGCAATTGCCTTCTTAAGGCATAATATGCAATTTCTTTCTTGCTTATCAGTAGTTCTGCCAGTTAACAAGACGACAGCATCAAAATCAATATCTTATTTTGTCCTTCAGACTCTCTGACTTCTGCCTTTCCAGGAAACAATATCATGCCTTCGTTTACTACAGCAAATAGCTGAATTAATGGACATGAGGGGAACAGTGTTGCTGCATATGTTTTACAGAGGTGTCTTTAAGGAGTAAAGCACAACAAGATGTACTAACCAGTGAAAATAGGGCAGATCTTTTCCCAGCATGTAATTCCACCTTCAGAGGTATACTGTCCTAGCACCACCTCGAGGAAAAACACGGGAAGACCTCCCCCAAACAGGAAAATGAAATAAGGTATAAGAAATGCACCTGTTGAGAAAATATAATAGGACAAAATTGAGATGAAGTGGTGAACTTACACAAGATCATCTAAGAAGTGGTAACAGGCATATATAAACAAACATATTTGACACTGTGATAGCAGTATACAGTAATCCTACTCAAGGATAATTTCTCTGGAAATTAAGCTGGAAAAGGCATTTTTATACCTTTTTTTAAAGAGAAAATCTGCAGTAACAATGGGGTCAGGCACACAACAGCTTTGCATGGTCCTACTGGTCTATACTAGTAATATATCTTTTGGTTAAATCTCAGACTGAATTGTAGCAGAAGAGCAGAAAAGTTTCAGTAGTATAAAATCTTAAATTGCTGTTGTTTTACCCCAAGTTTAAACAAAAACTATTAAGTAATAAAAAAAAAAACTCTCCTGAAGACTGGTGAACAGACGTGTAAATATGTTTTTTCAAAAACTGGATGAAGGCACTCAAGAACAACAAGCATAAGGCAGATGGATTGATTCATGAGAATGAAATGAAGAAATACTCACCTCCGCCATTTTTGTAGCAGAGATACGGAAACCGCCAGACATTGCCTAAACCAATAAATCCACCAGCCACGGAGAGCAGAAAGTCAATCTTGCTCGCCCACTTCTCCCGCTGGGGCGGCTTTCCTTCTGCCTCGTCCTCAGGCCGAGTCCCCGGGCTCTTGCCGGGGGAAGGTTTGAGGATGTCTTTGTGGAAATCTTTCAAGCACTGAAGCTTTTCCTTTGTTGCCATATTTCTGCTTTCTACATAGAAAATAAAAATAAAAATACCCTGGGTTTATTAAACAGTCTATACTGATGGAGCTCTCTAATGCTACAAGAACTGTTTAACCAAACTCCTTCCATAAAAACCAGTGCTGTTTATCAAGCAGAGATATGAAAATACATTTGCTGCCTTCACTGACCAGGAGCAAAAGGTCACCCCTGGACTCCGCGGTTATCTCTCTGCAGCCAAGGCAATGTAGGGGATAGCAAAGATTTCACACCACTGCCTACCTGCTAGCTGCAGACCAAAGGTGTATAAAGACTCCCCATTCCACTGGTGTCTGCAAATGGTGCTACTGAGCAAGTGTCTCCCACTGTTTCCATGCCCATAATAAGGTACAAATCACTGCATCCGATTCCTTCCCAACCATTTAAGCAAAATGCAGCAGAAGAGTAAATCACACGTTTCCAGATAAAACCCATTCCTCTATTTCCCAATAACCTGAACCAAGCTGTATCATTTATTGCCTGCAATTTTCTTTCCCTGCAGCATTATAAAGCTTTCAGAAAACTATACATTCATAAAAACCGGGATGGAAAGTCATTTGTTCTAATCAACCTGCAGGAACTGAAAGAATCTTTTCAGTTTATTCCATTTTCATAACTGCACTGTTTTCCCTTGATATCAATAAAAGGACAAAAATAAAACTTTATATTCAATTATTGCCATATACACGCCTATGCAACTGAACAGTTTACCAAGAATGATGGCTCCTTAGTTAATTAAAAAGACAATGGCATGAATCTCCTGATGCAAAACCCAAAGCATATTAAATCATAGCCGGTTTTACAATTCATATTAATAATGTTCAAAAATCATAGACTAAGTAAAAAGAATAACAGAAGTAATTACTCTAATAAGTGCCTTTTAATCCAGGACTTCCTAATAAAAATAATTTAGGAATAACTTGTAGCTTTTATGTAAACTCAGATCTTGGGCCTGTGAGGCCAATTCACTCCCCACATAACTCAAGTGACTTTAGCTGGAACTGATCAGTTATTTTCTGCATAGCTTTTTGATACTGAAAACCAAGGGAAATTTTCACCAGAACCTGGCAAACCAGCAAGTTTGTTCCAGACCACAACCATTATCTGCTTGTACATGTCATTACGGGTGCACAATCATAAAAAAATCATGCTACAGATTATCCCATTTGATAGCTGCAAGCCTCCCTTTTACCTCCTTGCTGGTTTTGATCACTAACCTGATTTAGCTTGTGGCAGTGACCTGAAACCTGAGTTGCCATTAGCTCTGCAGGAAGTTTTTAATCCGCACATGATTCTGAGATAGATATGCATCACTGTACCGTAAGTCTTTCCATCCCCCACGGAAAGTTTCAGAAGGCTAACATTTTCGCAAACCAGGGCAGCTCAGTGTTCGCCCAGCTGACTTACTGGTGGCTTTTCCAAGGCAGGTATTGCGACAGCAGCCGCCTATCAGGCCACGATCTAGAAAGGCACTTTAATCTTCACAGTGCTAATCATTACGACTTTCTGCTGGTTTTTAAAGAAGGCCACCGCTGACCGCTCAGAGGTGCTATGAGGAACTGCAGTACCTCCTGCTCAACAGCAGAGAGAGCTCATAGAAGGAGAAAATTAATCACAGCATGATGGAACATCACCACCCACTGTAGGGGTATGGAGGCAGAAGACATATTTCTCTAAAGCATCTCCTACTTGTCGCTATTAGAGATAAAGGAGTGTAGGAGCTGGACACAACTGGTAGGGCCAGCTCTATAACCGCCTTTAGGCACCTAATTGCACTGGGGACTTAATTCACAACAGCTAACTTGTATTCCTAGTATCATGCATAGAGATTAGTGGAGGTGCCTCCAAGAGTGGTTCACAGCAGCCTTAACTTCCCCGGGGGGATCTGTATCTCATTCCAGACCAAAAGGTACCACCCCTGAGTCACCCCTTGAGGTAGAAAAAGAACAAGTAGGTGCAACTGCCTTTCCTCAAAGAGGTACCTACAAGGTGGCCAATGTCCTGCTCTCACCACAGCAGCAACTAGGCCGAATTTCACTTTCTTTTACTGTTTGTGCTGCTTTGAATCCCTCTCTTTTGTCTTGTGGGAGAATGTCATAACCATCAGGCAACAGGCTATTCTGGGCTGAGGAATGGAGGGCATTCGGCCTGTCTGCCATTGAAGCTGTTCTTCACAGGGGTTATTGAAACACTTATTGACAGAGGGGGAAAGTCTGCAAAGGCGAGAGAGGAACTCACACCTAGTGTTTAGGGTATGCTCTCGTTTTTCAGACAGATTTTCAGTGAACTGCTGGGAAAGCCATAAACCTGCTTAACAGGGCACAGAGCTATATAGATTTATAGACCTCTGCATGATTAAGGTTTGAAATCGGAGCTTAACTGCTCCCCATGGGGACTGGTTCTGGAAATACCCTGAAACAGAACTGAGCACATGGGCTACCTTTATGTCAAAACCCCAAGGGAACGGACATTAGCCACTTCTGAGATTAAAAACTCTTCCAGGACGGCAGTATTTTTGCAATCTACTTTTATCTCACAACACAGAGTTCTTTATTTTCCTGCCAGCTCTAATCTTCTTGCCTGCGGATTTACTTTGACCCAGGTGTTACTCAGTTCTACTCAAAGTTTGCAAGCCTGACCACTTGATTGCATTCTGTAAGCCTTAACTCTCCCTGGGACAAGGTGATCACCCTGTGGTTTGTCCTAATTACCTGCACATGAAGTGTGAAACAGTGCCTTTTCAGACTCTGACTTCGTAACTGCATTTTAAAAAGAGATTTCTAATTTGTCTTAAGACACTCCAAATTAATGGCCACGCTTGAAAACCTAATTACTGAGTGTAAATTTTGCTTCAGCCTTAGCTGGAGTGTGAAAATGGATTGTGATCTCTCCCTTAGCCCGCAAATGACAAATCCTCAAGGTCACGCTGGCTTTTGGGGTGGCTCTTTCACCGTACGGGTGGCCGGTGGATGACTGCCGCAATTCCGCTGCAACTCACCAGCCTGGGGAATGGTACGGTACCTACCCCATGCCTGGACAAAAGTATTAACAGCCCAGTTTTAGTGTGTGCCTCTTATCTAGTCTTGCTAAAATCCCAATTGTGTTTCAAGGGCCAGCAGCTGTGGCTGGCAGGCACGTACCGTCGACCCGTACCACAGGAATTGACGCTAAGCAGCCACCTGGGACTGCGGTCCCAGCCCGTGTCACGTTCAAGGGATGTCGGATTTATCCCCCTTTGCTGCCAACCATTGGTGTCCACCCAGCCATTCCCAATTACAGGAACTGTCTACAAAGGCTGCAAGGGTGGGGGGTACGGGCGATTCTCCTTGACGAAGAAAAGCCAAGAAAATCAAGTTTGTTTAGTGAAAGGCATTGTCTTTTTCCTTAATGGGGTTGGAGTTTCATTTCCTTTAGTTATGTCCCACTGGGTGAGGTTAAAATGGCTCTTAAGGGAAATAGTCTGACAGAGATGCTGAAACAATATGTTGTCACCGCCCAGGTCAGAACCAGAGAATAATAGATTATTTTTACTGTATCACTTAGTGGGGATGGTATCTGAGATCTAAGTCCATCTGATTCCCCCAAGGAAATATATTGTAAGAAAATGCTCTTAGAACCTCACAGTCCAAAAGGAGTGATACAAGCCTGAGGCACACGTCTGCCTCCCGGAGACACGTCTGCCTGCCAGGAGCCACATCTGCCTGTGAAAGTACCCCCTCCAGGAAGCCTTGGAAGGCCCCAGGAAGCTCTGGCTTCATCTGATGAACTTGGTATGGATAAATAAAAAGCAGCAGTCGAGCCTGCCATTTACACTGTGCTACTCAGCTGGGTCCAGCCAAATAGCTAGAGCCTGATCCGAAAGCAAGGGGAGAAAGGATCCAGACTGAGCCAGGCTCGGGGTCTGCTCTCACGTACGCTGGCACAAACCCAGTTAACAGAGGATGAAGTTATCTACTGCCAAACTGATGCTGGCAAAATGTGAAAAAATAGAACAAGGGAGCAAGCACGGGCGCTTTGCACTTCCCGAGCATCCGATCCCCAGTGCAGCCAGGAGCAGCTCAAGGGCTCCTCTCCTTTCACAGGAGAATCACGCGTCTGTCCCTTGCGTCTGGTGCACAACTTTCCTCATGTAAGTCACCCCTGAAATAACTCAAGCTCTCCTGCTGCCCCCCGTGACTGATTAGTCTTCGGTGCACAGCTGAAAATACCAGAAGATTAGCCATAAGCAGAGCGCTTTCACAGCCAGCCCGGCTTGGGCCTTCCACTGTGCTACAGCTATCGTTTCTTTGCACGTACAGCCTGCACCTCGGATAACCCATACCCTTGAAAAAATGCTGGCATTGAAATGTAATCCTTCATAACATGCAAAAAATGAGGGCTAGAGAAAGGGGGAGGTACTGGGCAGAGGGATCAGACGATGAGAGATGCAGATAGGGGAAGGCCACCAGCACGGACAGGACCTGCTGGTTGTCAGAACAGACATGACTCACATTAGTGCTGAACCACTGATTTTTTCTGACAGACAACCCACGGATTACACATCTGAAAATACACTGTTCAATTTCTGCTTCTGAATGACAGTAATGATCCCTTCAAAGCTTCTTACAGCCATAAACAGGCAACCAACACAGGGTAACACCTTCCAGGAGAAGCCCTGAGGACAAACTCATTGTGCATGTTACCTCAATTAATGATCTTTAGAAATCAAGTCTTCAAAACAATGGTTTTCCAAATGCTGATGAAAACATGAAAATCAAAGTCCACCTGTACACACAGATATGTATTTGTAAATATTAACGCATGCTAAAATGCATGCCCTGTCCTGTGCCTGAAGATCAGAAACCACAGCAAAGGAACTGCTTCATTTTTGGTCAATGCATATAAACTTTCAACAGGGTTTCAACGTACTGAATTGGTGACTAGAATCGTTATCCAACGTTTGTTTTCTAGCTCCTTCTCCCATTGAAAAACTAAAAGAAAAAGTCCACACTCAGAGTGTCTCTGACCTTGGTGGGAATGCTGCCTGAGGAAGGACTGTATGGCTGTACTGCTGGTTTTATGGACTATTTTGGCAGCATGACGTGTACCACCACCGCTCTTGCCATCAAGGACATTTTTCTGCTAAGGGCAGCTCATGAGGACTGTATGTCTTGAGTTTCTCAGTTTTCTCTCCTCCTTTACTGTCCCAACGGCTTTTGAAATACATTTGTTTATCATGTTATTTTTTCTAACCCTACCTAAGCTCACTGCCTCTTTAGACATTACCATCTCTCTTTACTTTTCTGCGATTTCTTTTTTGTATCTTGGAAGTAGAAGTCAGCCTCCCTTAAAACACTGAGCTTTCCTAGATCTGCCAATCTATTTGTGGGCTCGTTCTTTTAAAAATTATTATTTTATATTCATATTCATGAATATTTCAAAATTAGCTGCCCTGATTGCTAGATCAGAGCTGCTCTTCACATAAGCAGCTTCCACTTTCATTGAGAGGCAATGGAAAAGCTGCTATTGATTTCAACAGTAGTAGGATCAGGTCCCGAATAAAACGGCATTTATTATGTTTGGCTCATTTCCTAGGATTACTTGGAACTTTGAAAGCTGTAATTCTTGATGCTGACAGCTTTCCCTCTCCTGGAGCACTGTGGTTAAGCCAATCAATACATGATTAAAATAAACAGCCCCTTGATCAAACTTAAGGCTTTAGTGCAAGTCTTTCTGATCTGCAGAAGAAAAAGTCTTTATTTTTGGCAGCCCTCGAGGCCACATCGGTATCCAAAGAACACCTGATTTCATTTATCGTCCTTAACGTGTATCCAAATTCTTTCTACTTCATTGAACAAGATACCACATTTTCTGAAAAATAATACCACTCCTTTTATTTCATATATTGCCTATCTTCTTAAAAATGCCTCTAAAAATTCCCTGACCTACCTCTCACTGTTCTCTTTGTCTCTAATGGACTCCCCTTTTTCTGATTACTTTTTGCTGGGTATGGGAAGTTATTTAAACATCTATCCATTTGTCCTTCTTGCTCAGTTTTCACCATCTCCCTTCTCACTTCATCATTTCCTTTTCTTTCACTACGATGCTTTTTTTAGTCTTCTAAGATTGACTGGAAAATCCGCTACTGAAAATTTTCTAGGAACAAAATGCTTTCCTTTACAAAGCTGAAGTCTATTCTGAAAGGAAAGCCCAGGGCTTAATGCAATTTCTTTTTCATCAGTTGTGGTCTGGACAAAAGATAGCTTTTTTCCCCCCTGTACTTTTTTCTCACTGGTGTTTCCATTCATGCTCTTCTCAAATACTTCAAATAGGTACCACGTCACAGCGCAGAGCTGTTAATAGAATCCTGCATCTTTGCTCACATTTTAGCAGCAGAAAATCTGCAGTCATGTAACACTCTAGATGCTCATTTTGTTCTACTTATGTGAAAGACCAAAGCAGTTACAACTAAACCCAGAACGGGAGGAAATTAAAAACTCCTTTCCTATTGTGTGGGGTGGAAAGGAGGAGAACAAATACCCACCAACTCCAATGGGTTTCACAGGGAACATGACCCTGACCCGAAACGCAGGGGCTGAAGCAGAGATGATTTCCAGCGTCAAAGGGACGGAGCCTGATTCCCCAGGGAAATGGCCCAGGGCAGTCCTGGCCCTGCAGCAGTCATCGAGGAAGAACATGGGATGCAGACAAGCAGAGGACTGGCACACTGCGACACACTGGTTATAACCCCTACTGAAATCCTCTGCGGGCACAGTGTCTCAAGTATTCCAGTGAGAAACCCCGCATCCTGCACCAGAGAGCTGTGGTCCTCCTGCTCTGTCCCCTCCTTGAGGAAGAAAGCCCAAGGACAACTCTTGTGTAGAGGACCACGGGGAAGAAGAGCATGAAAGCAAGGATTGGTAGAGGCAGGGAGAATGAAGGGAGACGAGGAGAATGAAGGGAAACTGCTCATCTCTTGTACACCACACAGGTAAAGATGTGCAGGAGAACATCCAGTTAATGCTCAGATTTTTTCACGTGAAGCCAACTGCTGACCTAATTTAGTGCCTCCAGGTGTGCCAGCTAACAGCATCCTCACTGTCAATGGGCTCGAACAAAGCACCAGCTCCCTGCTGCCTTCCCTGCACACTCCCTCTGCTTTACCAGCTCCCCCACTGGGAAAGTGAAAAAAAGTTAGTTCACTGAGAGACACCGTCTCCTGAGGCTCTCATCTTTAAGAGAGGGCCCTCAGCCAAATGTAGTATATTCAAGTGGTGAATATCCCACTTTCCAAGTGAGATAGGCATCATACCAAGCCAGCTGACATGGTAGTAACCAAAGATGCCAGTTTTTAAGCGTATGAAAGACTCTGCCTGCTTACCTGTGCTAGAAATAACAGCATCTAAAGTGAAGACTTAAGAGAAACTTAGCAACTGCTAGATAATCTTTAGGACTCTGCATTAACTCTGTAATGTTCTTGGTATAAAGGGAAAACCAGCATATTTGTCATGAAATTTAGTTAACATCTTACAACTGAACCTGTATGTAAGTTGCTTAGATAATCACTGTAAACATCTATATGATCTGAGATTTTGTTTTTATTTTGAAGTGGGAGCTTTTTTGTTTACAAGTTCATTAAAAACTAAAAACTGTTTCTGTAAGGAAATCAGATTTTTTTAATTTGCCTTGTTAATTCAGTTTAAGAAATCTACATTACCCTGTTTTTAAACCAAGTTTTGAGGCCATTTGTTAAACAAAGGAGGTCATATTTCTTTCTAAATCATTTCAGATTTAGTGTTGTCAGTTAAACTAATTCTACTGCCACGAATAAAGCAGAGCAAAATCTGTAAAGGATGACCCTCATCCCGCTATAAAAAAAGAAAAAACCTTAAAGCCATCAAGGCTTGTGAACTTGCATACTCAGTGGTGTGCACTGTGCCTACTGAATTTTTTGCAAGTGATTAATAACGTATTGATTCTATGTGACACATCTGCAAGGCACTTACAGCACGTGTTAATGTCAGACAGCAATCTGTGCTACGATAACCGAGAAGAGCCCCAGTGCAGGGAAAAGAAACAATTACAGCCATTTAGCAAAGCAAATGTACAATAAAGTGTATGAAATCATTGTTTCAAAGTGATTTTTTATTATGGGATAAATCATTCTATCCTCACCTGTTTTTTCAACTAATTCTAAATTTAGCCTTAAATTTACTCTGTTTACCAATGCCAGTGTTCATGGCTTTCTCATAATTGAAAATTACCATACTTTTTCAGTTCAGTTTTCCAACTAAGTAAGAACCATATATAAGATTACACGCATTTGGAAAAACAAGCAGAGTTTTCCATACTCACTAACGGCTTTGATCAGCTTTGTAACCAGGCTGTTGCCATACCTGCCTTGGCCAGGGCCACACAACAACAGACTTGTGTTTTTATTGCCCCTATCCCTTTAACTTAAGCAATGACTGAGGACAGATTTCTATCCCACCTGTGGCAGCTGTTTAAACATGTCATATAGTACATTATTCCCACAAATTTAAATCCCAGCATCATCAGTGGAGGAGAACAACCCTTTCTTCTTTGGTCCCATTCCTGACCTGCAAAACACCTGGGTTTTTTTCTAGAATACATTAATGGAAGGAAGAGCTGTGCAACACGGCACCATGGTGGAAAACAGCCGGCCAGCTCGTGCCAGCAGCGCAGCTACTACACGCCCGCGATCAGCGGCGTTTGACTCATTACGGGGCTCTAAAGTCTGAGAAGGTTACGAAGCCCTGCAGACAGAGCTACGAGCTCTAAAACTTAATGGTAAGAGTCAGCTACTTTTGATCTCAGTCTTGGTTTCTCCTTCGTGCTGGCAGTAATTATCAGCAAAAATATGAATCAGTGACAGAAACGAGCACTAGACTTTTAAAATGTGGAGCTAATGTGGGGCAACGACCCTTGCTGCCGAACTGTGGCACCGGGGTGACTGCCGTGCTCGGCCAGGGCACTGCTGCTGACAGCCCTTCAGACATCAGAGACTTCCCAAGCACCCTGAGGTCTCATTTACTGTTGTTGTTTTTCTTCCTTAAAAAAAAAAACAAAAAACAAAAAGGAACAGAAACTTTAAGCCTATGAAGTTTCACACAGGAAATGAAATCGAAACTACTGAGGGCAGAGCGCAGTGGGTTTCGGAAGAAGCTATGCTAAAAGAAGAAGTGGCAAAGTTGATGAACAAGCTCACAGAGAGCACAGCTTGGCAGAACAGGTCGGTGAACTGTAGACTTTCACACACACAAAAGAAAAGCGAAGTTGTGTAGACACTATGGTATTTATTTGCTTTCATGCAGCTGGTGCCAGGTGCTGGCTTTTTC
>NW_009733376.1:128310-142583 GCF_000703405.1 Apaloderma vittatum
CGTCTCCAGCTGCATCTCCGTCCTCTGAGCTTCCATGGCCAGCCCCAGTCACTCACCACGCTCCTGGAGGGCATTTCAGAAGGAATAACTGCTATGTCCTACAGTCCTCTCAACAGACATTATTTGATTGAAAATCAAAAATTTTTGATCACTACTCCCTTGTTTTGAAGGTCCGAGTTGGAAGTAAAACCTTTGGTATTCACCACTACAAGAGGCTTTTAAATACCACATGATTCAGGCTGATTTCCCCATCAGAGGTGTGTTTTCACTCCACTTTTGCCACGGACCTCTGTCATCAGCTTTCATATATGGAGAGCTGCACTCAGTTTTATGTCAAGAGATACGAAAACCAAATAGTGCCAGAACAAATACTTCACTTCTCCAAGGAAACTAACATACAAACCACTTCTGCATACCACGGTCTGCAAAGTGCAGAGCCCACACCAAGCACAAACAAAACCCTGATCACACACACTACTTGGACAAAAGCTCCAGCAAATTCACCCTGCAACTGCTGCCTCTGAGGGCAACGTCTTAAGAGCAAGGCTGGCTTCAAGGCAAGAAACAAGTATCTGCAGTCCTACCTTTATCTTGGTGTCAATCCCCCAATTTTCTGTTGGTTTTTGCAAGTAAGCATCCCCGAATACAGCGTGACAATATATGAACTGCCTGAGTATTTTTATCCATCTCTCCTCTTTCCAAACAAACACCAGCTGATGGTTTTCACTGCAGGTTGCTTTTACAGTCCTGACTATAAACTCAACATACTCCTGTTGGTCAGTTCATAAAGGTGAACAGTTGAGGATCTTCTCAGTGCGATTTCATTTAGTCAAACACACTTACACTAGATACCACTGTGGCACATTAACCTTTAACATCCAAAGCTGGTTTCATCATGACTACAACTGTTTTTCATGTTGGGTTTTTTTGTGTGCAAAAGCTAATTACAGACAGGTAGGAAACTGTTTGCAGTTCCATCAAAGACGATGAGTACGTGACAAACAGCTGAGACAGCCATAAAAACACTCCATGTGTAAACTATTGGTAATAAGTGAGAGAACTTCCTTTGGCTTACTTTTCTGGATTTTTCTAAGGAAGTGACGTGCACAAGAGCTACATGAACTTCTGATTGTTTTGCAGAAGGAGAAACCTAGGTGGTTCAAAGTCAGATGTATTGCTTTAGATTCCTTATGTGAATATTATTTATTAAATTTGACTTGTAATATATAGCTTGTGTACTGCAGGAAGAGTGGGAGGAGAAGGGACCTTCAATCCTACAAACAGTATCTTCTGTTATTATATTCCCTGTACATACACGGCACAATACCTTTTCACATTTGAAAGAGCAACTCTCTACTTCATTTAAAGAGGATCTGTATGAGGAAAACCGACATGGTTACAGAAGAGGGAGGGCAGCAATAACTAGAAAAAGTATAGGAAAACAAGTCTGTCCTATAAAATCTTCAGTTTAGAATTCTGCCTTGCATAAAAAGGGACAACAAAGGCTTCTGGTTGCTCATATTTAGTCTTTCCTCAATCTACTATAGCAGCAACATTCGTAAACTTTACTTTTTACAGAGCCTGATGGGAAATAAGGTGTTTGCATAAGCAGTATACTTCTCGCTGATAAAGGAGAGTTATGGAGAAAAATCACCTTATCTTGGCAGACCTGAAAGAGCAACCCTAAAAAGCTATTCCTATATTTCTTCTTCCTGACAATTGGGCATTTCTTTGGTTTTGGCTGTTTATTTTTTATTTTTTATAATTGCTAGATCATTGTTGAAAATTCCCTAGGCTGATATGGTGGATCTCAGTGTGGTTTTGCTTCCTTTTGGCAGTTAAATTAACATTATTCTGACATAGGGCGATTTTTGGCTAGCCTACGGGCCAAACCACGAAAACTTGCTACCCCACAGAGCTCGCAGACACTCCTCTGCACGGCCGAGGCTCTTTGGCAGACAGCTGCAGGGCTGGGGAGGCGTTTAGCTGAGGAGCAGATGCTCTGTGCAGCATTAACTCCCTCACGTGGTTACAGCCGCATGAGGAAACCATCACGTAACGACAGAGCAAGGGCAGTTGGTGACTCACTAAAACCTAAATACTCTAAAGATCTCTTCCAGGCTGCTAGAGAATAGGATTTGTAACTTGAAGGGGAAAAAAGGGCAATCTTAACTTTTTAAATACTTATTGTCCTGATACAATTATGCATCAAACTCTTCAACTGATAACTTCAGTTGGTACTTAATGAAGATTTGAAGAGATCTTAAGTGAAATCCTGGTTAAAATTCCAATTAAATTGAGAGATACCGAAATTTCACCTACTAATCTCATCTGAGGTTACCATTTACATCTTGATTGTGATCCCACATGAGTAAAACCAATGTAATTTCATTGACCTTCAGGAGGTTGTTCCTATTCTATGCTGGTGTGAATGACAGTGACTCTCATGGGAGGTGAGAAGTTAATGGCACACACATCACCACGGCTGAATCAGAAGGTGAACTGGGTAGTATACAGAACCTTAAAATAATTTAGGTTAGAAGGCACGTCTGGAGGTCACGTAGCCCAGCCTCTTGTGCAAAGGGCCAACACCAAAATCAGACTAGGTTGCTGATGGCCTTATCTGGTCAAGCTCTGAAAACTTCCAAGAATGGATACTGTACAATCTCTGAGCAACCTGTCCCACTGCTTCACTTCTCTCAGGGTGAACATTTTTTCACTATAACCAATCTGAATTTCCCTATCGGACAAAGAAAGAAGATGAGGAAGAAAAAGGAGAAGAGGATTAACACAAAAAGACAAGACAGAACCAAGTAGAAAACTCAATCTTCATATGCTGATACTGCATGCATACAATACAAGCAGTTGGAGAGGAGAAGGTAACAGAGGGTGTGTGCAGTGAGTGACAAATGAGTAAGCTCCAGGTTAAGTACAAAATAAGCAACAGTCCCTGGTGGCAGCATATTAGACGACACTCATTTTATTGTCAGAGTAAAAACATATTCCTTAAGGAAAACCAAACAAAAAACCCTACTGAACATGACAACGCATGCCAAGCCATTATTGCTTTCACAGCGTGTCCTGTGACTCACTGCACCACGAACAATTGGCATATGGTTCTCATTCAGAGTATATAACTCATACATTTGCAACAGCTCTAAAGAGCTTGGACTGTAGTTAACTGGGAGGGGGTTTAATTTCCCCAAGGCAATGCAATAAATGTCATGCTTATTATTGTATTATTACTATTTTTATTAAAATAATACTGTTTTCAGTGGCAGGCAAGTGTCATTAATGCCTGAAATCTCTTATATGCTAGGGAAATCAATTCAGACAACTTCTGGCATGCGAAAGCACATAAATAATTGGTAAATACTACCTGTGGTCTTCTGGGTCCAGATTTGCCTGATGCCAGGAGTCATCAACTCCTTTTTGGCTGCAAAGGATAGGAGGGCACTCAGTACCTTGCAGAAGGCACTCAGTACCTGGCAAAAATCAAGCTTTCTGTGTGCCAGCACCCCGTGAGAGAGCAAGCCCTGAAGCGCATATGACAGAAATGGTTCTTTTATGAGGGACGGCAATCACCTGGAGAGACGCAGAGCCAGCTCTCTATAAGGTGTCGGATACTCTCCCTTTCTAGGAAAGGTGCACTTCATGCTTATCCCACTTAATAACGAGCTTTAACTCTCTTGCCAAAGGAGGGAGAAAACCAACATGGCATGTGTTTTTCAATGAGTCTGCCCAAGAGCAGAAGTAGGCTGGAAATGAAGATTTTCTCATTAATAAGACATCAGAGATGCTTAAAAGCAGGGACTGAACAGCGGCAGAAGAAATCTTCTCCTAAAACCAAGACTACTCAAACGAGCTCAGGCTACACCATGACTTGTGAGTACTACCACGAGAATATGGCTTCAGAGTGCTAATGGAGCTTTCCATTATACCGAGATGATTTAAGGGGTAGGAAGAGAATCCTATACAGATGAGGTCTATGTAGCACTTGTATGCATTTGAATTAAGCCCACTGAAGCCAGTGCTATTCATCAGCAAAAGCGGATCAGTAAGATAAAAGTGGACCACTGGGATTTTGCCCACTTGGGGACTCAAGAGCTACAGCACGAGTGCCTTGGGTTTCAAGGTCAGCAGGTCTGTCTCCTTCCTGACAAAGGTGGTCTGACTTTGATATGGCTTACACAGTGATAAAGCAACAGCAATGCTACCTGGAATCAACAAAGCTACGCTGGAGTAAATCAGCTGACAATTAGACCATGAATTTCTATGTCTTTGCAGCTAATTTCACAGGTATTAACACTAACCTCTCAAAATGTGACTTGGAAGGAAAAACACAAACAAACAACTCACAGCTCTACTGCTCCCTGATCTCCGAGGAGGCAATAATTCCCTCGGTGGTGTTCTGTACGGGCCAAATGCAACGATTGCCAACACAAATATTTTGTTCCTGGGTTTTTTGCTTTGTAAAATGTAAAAATTATACACCATGTGTAAAATACAAAGTGTTCTTACGGACTGTGTGGCCTCAGCTCTTTTCTTCAGTGCTTAACACAAGAGGTTCCAAAAGGTGATTGGTGAATATGGTCATGACCTCAGCATCAATGGCAATGGTGAATAATGACCTGCTCTGCCTTTTTACTCACTTTGGATCTCCTGAACTGTCTAATTGTGTGGAAGACGGTTGAAATTGTGCCCGAACCAAGACTGTCAGACCAAGACTGTCTGACTTGCACTCTTTTATTGTTATTCTGTAGATGCTTTGCTAGCGCTCAGAAAATATTCTCCATCTCCTCAGAAATATCTTTGATTTAGGAACATGTTTGTTGCATCTCGCTTACCTAGTGCAAAAGTACATAAAAATTAAGGAGAGCTCAGATTTTTTGCCAATCAAAAGCCAAATTCATCTATGCAGAAATATCAAAGTCTTCATTTCACCCAAAGAGACAAAAACGGTATTTAGATAATAACCACCCTCTCCTCAATACAAAGATCCTTCCTCTAGAGAAGGAAATGCCACTTTTGTCCAAATCCCACACGTTCCTTCTCTTGTTGGTTAACTCACGACAGTGTTAGCTGGATCTTCATTATAGAGTATTATTAGTAGCTGCTGTTTTCGTGAAGCAGCTGTAATAAACAAGTGAGATTTATATTCCTTTTTAAATTGCTTGAAATAATTAGGGTTGTTAAATTTAGACTCTGAAAGAACCTACTGATTTCTCTGTTTTTTAAAATACATACAGAAGCTACAAAGAGATCAACCACCACCAGTCAGGCTTGGGCCAGAACAGTATGCACTCCATATACCATCCCAAATGTGTTTTAGATTAGGAAACAGATTCCAAGTTCTCCAAACAACCTTTTTATAGTAAATGATAGTTGCGCTGAACTGTTTTAACAACTGCACTGTGTGTTATTCTTCCCCAGCCGAAGCTCAGATAGGACTTCTTTTTACTCCTATTCTGGGCTATACAGGTGCAGATGTGCACTCTGGATCTGGATCACCCTGGTAAGCTCAATGAAAAGTAGGACCAAAATTGAGAGCCAGACCAGATCAGAATTTTGCAGGTGACCTCCCAGCTTGACAATTTATACTGCATCCCACTATTATAAAAACCCTGACCCATGTCAGGCATTCAAATACCAGACTCGGAGCTTGTGGTTCGCTCTCATTTCTGCATCCTTTACTTTTTCCACTCATTCCCCCTCAACCACAGTTTGCTGTATTGACAGTCCAGATACTTATTTGAAAGAAGTAAACACGATGACCCCCCCAGGCCTTTCACAGCTACCGCTGCTGTTCAGAGCTTGATCCAACAAACTTGTTTCATGACAGCACTGAACCAACATCCTTTAAAAACCTTTTCGTTCATAGCTGTCATAGCTGTTTGGTTTGGGGTTTTTTTTATCATTTTGTCAGTTTTGATGAGCCTTACAGTATTTTTCTTGGTGTGGGTGCCACCATCCCAGCAGTGCAGGTTTCCTAGTGTAATGGGAAAGACTAGATGAAATACCATGAGGCCATGACAGAATTTAGCCTTAATAGGTCTGAAAGATGGGTCTGATGTTGAGCAGGCATTCAGCTGACTACAATCACAGAAAAGGTGATGATCTGCTCTGGGAAAGACCACATCGTGGCATGCATAGAAGGGCTACAGCAACAACTGCATCATGACAAAAGGTACAAAATGAAGACAAGGAGAAGGCTAAATCTGTCAGCTTTTACATTATGACCTTTTATAACTAGAGGAAAGAAAAGTTAGAAAACATATGCAAACAAGTATGATGAAGCTGGAAAAGCAGTCTGCAGTAATGCGCAGATGACAGCTGTAATGCGCAGATGACAGCTGTAATACATATAAAAATATAAAATTCCAAGTAATACAGTTTCGCTGTATGATGCTACTGAGTGATGCAGGAGAAGGGTCAAAAGCTATTTCTGGATGCGTACATATGAAGGGATAGTACGGAAATCGAAAGCATAATGCTATGTCAAAACAACCACAGTGGATGTAGTATGAGATGCTCAAGCCTCCACAGATTAGAAAGGAGATCAAAAACTAAAGGAAATACAAATAAGGACAATAAAAATGATCTAAGGAAAGAGTAAGAGAGCTAAATTAATACAGTCTATAAATGAGAAGACTCCTGGGCTGAGATCCAGCTATAAATACCTTCAAGGTACTGTGTGTAGAGGAAGGTGATTAATTTAGCTCGAAAGATAGTAGGACAAGAAGCAATTGCTTGAATCTAGGAATGGAAAAATTCAGAATAAGTTATCTGAAGAGACAGATCTGCTCAACAGGGCAGAATCCCAAGGTGGTAGCCAAGGCACACTTACACGCCATTGGGAACGGGCTGAACAAGGGGCTCTGGGAAACGCTGCTGTCACAGTTTTCTACAGCTCAAAGAGATCACCACAGAGCAACTTACTGATCTTTTAGTCTCCTTCTTTGTGGGTTATCTGGAAGACCGCTCCTCTACTTAAAAAACCCCCCATCTACACACACCTATGTACCCACGTAGTGGCAATGCATCCAGACCAGAGCTCAGACGTGGCGGGGTGCAGCACTTCCATGTGCAACACAGGCAACGGCAAAGCTCTCTAGCTCTCTTCCGGCCATTCGGTGGTGTGTGCGAGGTGAGTCTGCTGGATGCCGGGCAGGACAGTATGAGCAGGACAAGAACTGCTAATGCAGCTGGCAGAGTATCTCAATAATGAGGTCAAAGGCTGCAGCAGGAACTACCTCTCCTGATATTCAGGGTCCTCCCCAGCCTTGTGTTAATGAGATTCCGCATGGAAGCTTTCAATGTCACTGCATAAATTATACACTTTGATTTACGTTTAGCTGAAAAACCAACACCAGCGGTATTTAACGATCCTCAGGAGCTCTAAAACACACTCGCATTAAGAAAATGAAATTAAAATCCCCAAACATTTGCAAAAGGCCTTATCATTTTCAATGACAAATGGGTATACACAAATGTGAGGAATATAAAACCCAGGTACCATTATACCCCCCCTTAAACATATCCCATCCCAACTGCACTCACCAATCGGGACTTCTGTCCCCTCCTCAATGTAGATGGGCAGTGGTGATTCCTCCATAGGATGAGGCACTGATGGAAAGTAATGAATTGTGGTAGTATTTGTCGCAAAGTGACTACAATAAGATGGTCCCTTTCTTATCATTACAACTACATATGGCTGGTTACTGTCACAAAGAGTCCTTTCTCAAAATGGTCACCTCCTGTCACAGTGACCGGTCCAAGTCACAGTCCTGAGGGGTTAATCCCTCCCAAGCATTCACCACCACAGAACCCAAACTCCTGTGAACTGGGTCTGGGAGAGGTCCCTGTCCTGGATGCTTCACGATCCTGCCATTTCGCTCTAGTCTCGCTATTTCCATCCCTGGAGTTTAACTCTCTTTTGGAAACTCACACAGTTGAAGAAGCCAAGGGGAGCCAATGCACAGGCAGGCACAAATAGAGTTATCGAGTCAAGGTCGTAATATTTCATGCACAGAACCAGAAGAGAGAGGCTCTGATGCTCAAAGCTTGCCGTTAGCTGTTGAAAAGCCACAGCAGGTGATGGAAGGCTGCACCGCAAATGGCCTCTGGACCACAACTTTTCATTACTCAGTTATTTTGGAGTACATGTGTCGGACCTAGGAAGCTCCCTGTTACTTGTAATACTGAAATCTCTAGACCAAACTCTTCAGATCTGCACTGTGTGCTTTTCCTGCAGTTTCCAGACACCATACAGTCACTGCTGTAGGGTTTGTCCGTTTGGGTTCTTCTCTGTTTGGAAGCTTCTTCCCTTAAAGGAAGCTTTATTACACTGTTTCTCATTTAAAATCTTTGGGAAGCATGTGCTTCACAGGCTTTTCAAGAGGTTTGAATTTCCTACACTAGAATGAAATAAAAAGGAGCTACAAATTTGGAAAATGGTCATGATCAAAAGCCTTCTGGAATTTTTCCTTGTCCGTTACCTTTTAAAAATGATGATGTACTTTCTCAAAGATACAAACTCTTAAGCTACTCTCAGTTAGGATTCCAGCTGCAGGGAAGAACGATTCTTTAATCCTTTGTGGGTATCCTTCACTTACTACTGGCTATATTTTTTTCTTTTTTTTAAAGACTGTCTTATGATATCCATAAAACCAGCCAAAGAACACTTCTGGTTTAAAGCTATTAAATAAGGCATCTTACAACGTTTCTGCTAGAAACGCAACCAGAAGAAAGAGCGTTTTCAACAGATGCTTCACTAGCAACAGGCTTAAAATAAACCCCGCATCGGCGCTTTGCGGGATGCAAAGGGCTGCCAGCTCCCTGCCTTCATGTAAGCCCACCCCTCGCTCACGTGGAAGATGAAGGGAAGCGCAGGGGAGAGGAAGAGCAGAACACAGTTGCCTACAGAACTACCGTACAAGCCACAGAGATCATGGTCTACCGGGGCGCCTTGCGCAAGCCACTTTTATCTAAAAGCTGAACTCACATTCCAGCTCAACAATAGCAAAAAAACACATTTGTTACCACACGGCGTTTTGCTACATATTAACCAGCAGTTGCTACGCAAGCATAATGGAGTGCTGCAATTCTGAGATACATGTTATTTAAAAAAAACAAATAAAATAAAAATGTTGACTTATGGGAAATCAGCCTGAGGTGAGCGGTCGTGGGCTTGCCATGCCACTGGACGCGGTACATGCTTGGAAGTTACGCAAAGCGGGCCCTGCATTGGGAACAATGCAGTTGTTGTCCTTGCTAAGCTAATTTTGCATCAAGGCAATGAGAGTCTTTATCTATGCAGCCCCTTAAAACATTTAATCAGATTTATCTACTAGGAAGAAATACCAGAGCGGAGCTTTCTGTGCTACTCAAGAGTTTTCAAATCTGAGATCTGCAAGCAAATCGGGTCAATAGATGGTGTGGAAAAAAAACTTGTATTTTTCTGACATGCAGCTTTCTTGGTCCCATGAAGAATACTGCGGAGGGCTCACCCTGACCGAGCAGTCAGTCTGGGGCCAAATGCTTTCACACCACATTTGCAACAGTATTCACCAATGGCTGGTGGCATCTACTCTTATTTTAATGGGTATCACTATAGGTTGTAGAAAAGGACTGAAATACCTATAGGCTATTTGAGGCCAAATACGTGTATACACACTCTCTCCAACCCACACAAACACATGCACACACTAGGATACACGCATGCGAACAACTGGCTCTAGAGGCAGAACTTGGATTTTGCAGGATCCAAGGCAGAGAAGCTGACTTGTGTCACAGGGTTTGGGAATCAAGGACTCTGGGGTGCTAAAACAAGCTCTTGCTTATGGGTCTCCTCTGCTTTGGGCAAACCATTTTAATGCTATCCCTCCAGGATTCACACATCAACTTTATGGGCATGTTGCTTAAATGTCTGCAAAGTGCTTTGCAATGGTTTCTAAATTCTGCAGTGATACGCACAGATAGGTTTAATATAACAGTTGCTGAGCATTATTACTGTATAACTACAGCCTATTTTTACATGCTCTATACTTGGTTTCTATAAACAGATGGCAAATGTTCAATATTTGAACATTTTAATGAGCTTTATAAGCCTTTTGTAATTTCATAAACAAGCATAAATAACACTTACATGAAGAAGAGTCTCTCTTGAATGGATTTTCTCTTCCTGTTTGGGAAAAAAAAAAGAGAAAAAGAAAAGGCAAAAACGATATTTTAAAGGAAAAAAATGAGTCTAGATAAGTCAGACATGTTTCAATGTTATCACGGATAGTGTTTTCTGAATTTCACCAGAATGAATTTATAATCTGAAGCAGATCAAGACACTGAATGCTGTACCAATGCCAAAACAGGAGTTTCATCCTATGTAAAACATGACAGAAAATTTGACTATGTCCATCTCAAGAGCAAGGAAATTACACTGCAGTAGCGAAATAAAATGCAAATGCCATGTGATCTGAAGCAAAAAAAGCACTTTTAACTACAGTCTGGCTCACTGATAACGCCGTGGCTCAGCGTATGGGATTTTCTCCTACCAGGGGCAGCCTGCCTACACCAACACCCCACAGCAGGGCACTCCTGCTGCCTTTTGGTGCAGCGTGATCGTTTTTCCACACCAGCACTCAAGCAGTGACTGCATTCAAACCCAGGTCGGGCAGCCACAGCAGCAAAGGCGTTCTTCAAGGCTGTGACCATTCTGGGTGACAGAGAACCACAACAGGAAACCCAGCAACTGCTGAAATGCACGGGCCTTCCCGACAGCCCACGGGTTGTAAGAGCCACCCGCCCTGCTGCCTCCCACCCAGAGCTCGCTGCCAGGACATGGATGCGATTCACGCTCCCCTTCCACCAACCCAACTGGTGGGTTTGGAGGATGCTCTTGGAGCAAGGTGTAGCGTTGGCACTGGAAGGGCTTTCTGTCGGTGCAAATCTAGACACAGTTGGGGGAAAAAAACAAAGAGAGAGACTGATATAAATACAGAAGATGCTCTAGGGCACCATCCACAGCTTCAGTCACAGTCTAGCAGCACAGTAGCCCTTCCAATGGCAGTTTTTTTTGGGGAAAAGGACAATACTGAGTGGCAGTTTCAGTTAACTTCTACCACATTATCTTACACCAATATTAGCTTCTCTGTAAGCATTGCCTAGAGCTTACATGCCTTGGGATAATAGTCAGCTAGCACAAATCAATTAAATCCATGGCACTACAACAGCTGAGGACTCAAGTAAATATGCATGTATGGAAGAAATTCAACAAATATTAAATCACTGCATTTTCATCCTCACGCTTTTCTTCTAAATGCCAAGGACCCAATCCCACAAGCAGTGCCCCCCAGAACAGCACTAGAATAAACTGGAGTTCTGTGTACAGAGCACTTAAGAGGACTGGACTCAGGGTTACTTTAGAAAACATAACCCTGATGCAATCTTGTCACATAAATTAAGTTAGTGATGAGAAGAAGTCAAAGGCACTAATCTCACTGTGCAATCTATTCAAAGCTGCACTTCTTAAATGATCTACAGTTTATCAGTATGACCTATCAAATAAGCATTACTTGCAAAAGGCTTTAACTACCATGGCCTTCCCATCTATTTTAATGTGTTGTAGTATGGCTAAACTTAAATATAACAAATTTAAATGTAACAAATCAACATAATCTTTTCAGAGTCACTGGCCAGCATAATTAAAAGCACCATTGCAGAGTCTCCCCTTATGATGGAACTGGCAACACTGCTGTTGGGGCATTGAGACAAAGCTATGGGGCACTGGAAAACCCACAAGGGGTAAAAGTGAAATAATAGGGGGTTGCTGCTGAGTTTTGAGGTGCACTGATGAAAATTGTGGGAGCACTGCTGCCCAGAAAACACAGCAGCCTGCTGAAAGGCTCGTGCCTGAGGGTCTCTTTGGAAATATCCATCCCACAGGACTTGGCTAGAAGCCACTAAGATGTAGCTCAGTGTTGGTCAGGCAGAGTATCGATTTAAGGAAAACCTGTTGAAGTATTTGCAATGATTAACTGTAAGGCAAGATCCTTGCTGAGGCTTTACCAACAGAGCTATGCTCAGACATGGGAGGCTTCCCAAGCATCACACAGCAAGAGTAAGCCAACCTAAAGCATCTTCCACTCCTTCCAGGGCACCATTGAGCCTCTTTTCATGCAGCATTTCACACAGACAGAAGCTTCTTGCCACAGCTCAAACACTTCAACTGTGGCATTTAAGAAACCTCCAGGCAACCCACCCAGAAGCTACAAATTAGCAACTACCAACAAAGAGTAGCACGCCAAATTTTGCTCCTGGCTACAGTAAAGTAAGATAAAAATTGAAACATTCCAAATTTCTGCTGATTCTTAGACCAAGATCTGTGAACAAACGAACAAAAAAACCCCCAGGATTTTGATCTAGCATCCCCAAGCATGCAACCACCTTCTCAGAACCTCCAAACATCACAGTGCCATCTGCAACTTCCTGCTTTTTGCAAAGTATGGCAGAAAACAACCCTGAGACTGCACCGTAAAAGCAGCAGGTTAATAAATTACATCAAGAAGCGGCCTTTCCCTCCCCCGGAGGGACAGGAGGGGTCAGGGTGCCCCCGCACCCCATGGCCGAGGGGAAGGTGTCTGTCGCCCTCCAGTGGGTACAGCCCCAAAGAAGCCCAAACTGGGAGAGATGGGAAGGGGAAGGAACGGAGAAGATGAGACACAGGCAAACAGAGAGAAGGGGTAAAAAACCCAACACCCAAACCCCGTAAATATGCAAAGCAGAGAAGAGACGGTTGAAGAGGAAACATGAAGATGCTATCTCGTGAAAGGGCCAAAAATAAAGTTTCCAGTGTCAGTGTAATGAGGGTAACAAAGACATCCTCCTGCCGCACTCGCGCTTCAGCCTCAACCTAATTCTGGGTGAGGGACGCAGTCCCGCTGCTGGCTGCCTCAACTGCACACACATTTTGTTTTAAAAAACCCAACAACCTTAAGGGGAATCTTCCCGTTAAGATGCGTGCAAAGGTAGGCAGTGCCAAGAAGCAGGCAGTGCCAAGAAGCGGGCAGCTTGCCCACATGCAGACCCAGAGGTAAACACCCGGCTGTCAACAACCATCGGAGGGTTCGCCAAAGCCTCTCCCCTCCAAATTCCACAGCAGCAGGTTTTAACGGGCTGATTTACCCTCAAACCTAAAGCCCTAAAATCTAAACCGGTAGCAACTGTCATCTGAGCCTTGAATTAAACAGCCAATGACACGTCCCCTGATCAGGGCTGCCTCATATTTGCAAGTCCAAAACCCGAAACATTGTGACATGCAAGCAATAAAAAAAAAATTGCAGTTACCAAAATAGCACTATCAACGTAACCAGCTCCTCTCGGCACATTTTCTTAATGCCTTTCCCAATACGGTTAAAAAAATGGGAACTAACTAAAAAACTCCATCTTTACACCTTAGAACAAAGCGTGCTGGGGTTGTATTTCTTTGTGTTTATCTGGATCTTCTCCCATTACTTTTTTTCATCGGTTATTTCCTTGAAATGCAGTTCTTATTAAACAGCGGTAATCAGTTTTTACAATCTCTAAATGAAAAGTTTTGACACTCTCGGAGCTGCCCATGGAAAACACAGCTTGCCTTCTGTTTCATAAATAACACATACTCGGCACATTTCTTCGCCTGTGCAAAATAAATTCTCCCATGTTCTTATATGGAAACCTTGCGAGTCCTCCCACGTGCCGCCTGCTACGGTACCAGGCAGAGATGGGCATTCATTCTCTTAAAGCCAGCGGTGAGTTCTGGACCCCAGCTATCCCGAGACGAACCCAGAATTATCACCCCTTCGCCCCAAGCCCAGCTCAGTCACCTGCCCTGTGGCAGTCTCTGCGTTGTATTTCCAAGCCCAAATCACAGCTTTGATTTCGGCATGCCGAAGCAAAGGAAAACGAGGGGAATAGAAAGGCAGAAGCAGCAGCATTACCCACCAGGTAGGCCCGTTAGCATCAGATGCAGCATCACCCGCAGCAGCCCCTTCACCCAAGGGCAGCACACGGCAGCCGGGGTTGGGAAGGCGAGAGGAAAAGGACAAAAATACAGCCGGGGAGAGCAGCGTGCTCCGGAGATGTGCTGGAGGGCCGCCAGCAAGTGGGAATTGCTGCGAACTGTTTATCGCGAAAAAAAAGTTAACGCAAGGTGGGGGGGCGGGGGGAAGGATGAAAATAACCGCTGAGGGAGAAAAAAGTAAAGCCCGCAGGGGTAACGAGGCGGCTGGGGAGAAGGG
>NW_009733377.1:0-677 GCF_000703405.1 Apaloderma vittatum
CGCTGGGGAAGCTTTGGAAATCCAAAGATTCAGGCATTCTGTCTATCAGACAGACTCATGGGCACTAGTCCTGAACTATCACAGATATCTGTGGGACAATCGGTCATGGTGAAGCTGCCCTCGATAGGCGTTGTGCCCATGACTCTGGGGAAACCTAGAGGGTTATATGCATGGGTGGCCCTAGACAGAAGTGGGAAAACACATCGTATTAGTGTCTGGTGGATAATTCCGGACTTCTAACTTGGAACCCAGCCTGAGAGGCTGAGGTCCATCTTTGTGTTCTCTTTCAGGACAGAAAAGACAGACCTCTACGAGCACCAAAGGAAAACGGCGGATGTGAAGTACTGAACTGGTTGGCAGATGGATGTGGCGCCTGTTCCCCAAATTATATATTTGATATACCCTCATGAAAGAAGTGTTGAAGGACCCAGTGGCAATTGTTGCAGCAGTGGGACTCAGTGGCAATTGTTGCCGCAGTGAAAATCATTTGATTTGAAGGACTTTAGTTATGTTTGGGTTTTCCTGGGCTACGGTAGCTTTCCAATACTTGAAGGGAACTTACAGGAAGGCTGGAGAGGGATTTTTCACAAGAGTGTCTAACGATAGGACGAGGGGAAATGGTTTTAAACTGAATGAGTTTAGACCCTGTATTAGGAGGGGAGTAGCTAGTAGGTCGA
>NW_009733377.1:711-2129 GCF_000703405.1 Apaloderma vittatum
TGGAATATTGTGTCCAGTTCTGGGCCCCTCAGCTCCAGAGAGACAGGGAACTGCTTGAGAGAGTCCAGTGCAGAGCCACGGAGATGATGAAGGGAGTGGAACATCTCCCTTATGAGGAAAGGCTGAAGGAGCTGGGTCTCTTTAGCTTATAGGAGACTGAGGAGTGACCTCAGGAATGTTTATAAACATGTTAAGGGTGAGCATAAACAGGACAGAGCCAGGCTCTCCTCAGTAATGTCCAATTATGGGACAACGGGCACAAGCTGGAGCATAGGAGGTGCCACGTAAACATGAGGGAAAACTTTTACACCATGAGAGTGACAGAGCACTGGCACAGGCTGCCCTGACAGGGTGTGGAGCCCCCTTGTCTGGAGAGTTTCAACATTTCAACACCCGCCTGGACACGCTCCTGTGTGGCTGCTCTAGGGGACCCTGCTCTGGCAGGTGGGTTGGACTAGATGACGTCTAGAGGTCCCTTCCAACCCCTAATGTTCTATGATTCTGTGATTCTATGATCCAGAAAAACACGCACCACACGCTCGCACGTAACAACCACCCTACAACGCAACCCCCAACCACACCTCACACGCACGCACACACTCGCTCTTGCACACGCAAACGCCCAGACGGCGCCACAACAACAACCCCCATGCCCACCCACGTGCCAACACACCACCCCGCCAACAACACCCGCATGCACCCTCGCACCCAACGGGCTCCGCACCGGCAGCAACATGCGTGCAGAGCGAGCTCCGGCCCCTCAGCCCGCGCTACAGCCCCACCAAGGCACCGACTGGCCCGAAGGGTCACCCTGACACACGCCCACCCTCCAGCCCAGACACTTCCAGCAGCATTCTCTAGAGGGTTTTGCAGTGTGAGAAGTGTTTCATTTTTGTGTGTGGTCTCATGCAGTTGTTTTTTTGTTCGGTGTTGTTGTCGAGGTTTGGGTAGGTGTTGAGTGCTTTGGTGGTGTGGGTGTTGTCAGTTAGTCGGGTACGTCAATGTGAGACGCCCTGGGAATATCGGGTTCTGTTGGCTTTTTTCTCGTTGCAGTGCTCTTGATATCAGTTTTGGCTGCTCGCCCCTTTTTTTCCAGGGGGCATGTTCCTGGACATATGTGGCTTTTGTTTTTTGAGTATGTTGGTAATAGTTGCCCTGGCATGTCCTCTATGCTTATGTTTCATTGTTTTTATTTTTTTTTATTTCTTTCCTTTTCTTTCCCCCTTTTTTTTTCCTAGTCGTTCATCCCATGAACATGCCTTTTCTTGTGTAGTTGCAAGTAATTCACTTGTTTCACGTGTCTCTCTCATTTTGTTCCCTTCTTAGCTATTGCTACTTTTAATGATGTTGTTTGTGTTTGAGGCTTTATTACGTCTGGTCCACGTCCACGGCACAGCCTCACCGCCTGTTCCTACACC
>NW_009733377.1:2259-2855 GCF_000703405.1 Apaloderma vittatum
GGTCTTTCTCCATTTCCAGCCCACTCCTTACTCCGCTGGGCTGTCTCGGCTGTACCCCCTCAACCCACAGCCTGACATCACCCCGTGGATCACACTGGTGACATGGTACCCTGCGGACAGGCTCTGATGGTCAGTGTCCACCCCACTGAATCATACCTCACCCAGGAGTGTGTCGAGCTCATCCCTGCTCAGCGCAGGGTCGCTGCTGGGGAAGACATCCTCTGCCTGTGAGAGAAGACATATCCTCATCTTGGAAGAAAAGACATATCCTCATCCCCTTCCCACCCACTGCCCCCGCCTCACCCAGCCCAGTTCCCTCCACCAGGGCCAGGTGTTTTTATCAACCTTTGCTGCCTGTAGGGAGTGGTTGCCATCCGCTGGGGTGTTCTCTAGGCTGCCTGTGTGTGGGGCACAGGACGTGCAGAGTAACAGACCCCTACAACCAAGGGGTGACGCAGAGCATCAGAGCAGACAGCCCGCTGAGGAGGGTTGAATGCTGAGATTTGGAGGACGGTGGGTGGCTCACCTGGGATCCCCACTGGGTGCAGGGCAGGGTCGGGCTGCAGGGATCCGAGTGAAGCAGCGGCTGCAAATGC
>NW_009733378.1:0-22841 GCF_000703405.1 Apaloderma vittatum
TCCAGCATGGCACCCCTTCTTGTTGGCTCAACACCTTTTTCTTTATTTCTCTTTTCCTATGTGAACCATTCCACATGAGTTAAGGTTTTGAACAAAAACATTTGCCTTTTACTGCTGTCTTCTAGGCTCTCTCTGAGTTATATGTCTTGTAAAGTTACATTTTAATGGGATTACAGGAACTGGACACCATTCCTCAACTGAGATCTCACTAGCATAAGATAGAGTGAAATAATCATCATTATTCCATTCCAAGCTGAAATTTACTTTCTTCACAACAGCAGCTACTTTTTAATTCATCTTTAGCTGAAGAACTACCATGTTCTCTGACTCACTGTGTCTGAAAGGCACATTTAATTCCACTTTGTAGTTGGACAATAAACAAGGCGATTTATTGTAGATTAATTCATGGTGGAAGGGATCTCTGGCCATCACTTGGCTTAAAGTGTAATCAGCGTAAGTCATGTTTTCTAGGTATTTCTTATTCAAGTTGCAAACATCTCCAGAGATGGAGAAATTATCAACTTTTGGGGGGCCTTTGAATGTATGGCTACCTTCACTGCGGATTTTTTTTTCCCCAAATATCCAATTGCAGTTTGTGTGATTCTAACTTGTATACATTGCTTCTATTTGCATAGTCCTGGCTTGACCTTGGTTCTACCCCATCAGTACAGACTTGTCTGGCAACAACTGGCCTCTGTTTACCATGGGACCCTTGATGGTAAAGACACTGCCTGTCCTGCCTTGTTCTTAACCTTGTTTCTATGGTCACCTTTCCTTACAGAGCTGCCCACTCACCCGTGACATTCTGAGACAGGTCTATAAAAGGATCTTTATTTGTTCTTGTAGTTTGAGAGGAAATGGTAATAAGGCACTTTTTTTTTGAGCCACTGTTCAGCTGGTTTACATGTTACTTTATCCTGCTTATGAAAAAAAATCACATGGAGCTTATTAAAAAATGGATAATATTAAGTAAAAACACAGACTACTTAATACCATATACTATGGTCAATATATAGCACAGGTGTTTAGTTCTCCTGAATTTTCTTCCTCTGTGACTACAGAAGTCAAAGTACTATTCCTGGAAGTATCTGTAAAAGATTGGGTCTAAGGGACAACTGTTAAAACATGTGAACAACCTGCAAAAAGATGCCTTTTGTTAAAAAGAAAATATGATTTCAGACTTCCTTCAAAAATATAGTTTAGCATATGCTTGAAGTCAAGTCCATGCCTAAAAGTTTTTTTGAATATCGGTTGGTAGAAAATACAATACTTTCATTCCCTCTGTAATCTAATCTTTACTTTATTTACTCTGTATTCCATTCCCAGAAGTTCCTCACATGAGTGGCTGACCCTTGAATTCATTGTCAACATGCAAATTATACTCAGTGTTGATAGAGATGTAATGATGATTAGAAAATCCGTGAGCTGTTTCTTGAAGATAAAATGAGATTTATATGTGTATTATCAACTCTGAAGAGTTACAAAGAAAAGTTGAAAAGATACTGAACCATAAGTAGAGGAAATGTGTTCCCTGATCTAGTCAAGAGGTGGCATCCCTGTTGGCAGGGAGGCTGGATTAAAGGATCTCTATTGTCCCTTCCAGCCTAGGCCATTCTATGATCCTATGATTCTATGATTCTATGATTCTATGAAATGGAGCTTTAAAGCCAGAGCTAAACAAAGATCTTGGGTTATCTTAGGTGACTTGGATTCTAAAAGGAAAGAGCAAGCTGTCCAGGAATGATAACTTGATATTGCAAATCTTTCTTTTTTTGAGAAATATCATCTTGTTCATCACAATTTGTCAGAGATCCATGGGAAAATTAAAGTTTATACTGTGTGGAGAATACAAATGCAACTTTCTTCATATACACTGTGACAAATCACACGTAAATAGACCTTTTGTTTTGCCTTAAAGGAAGCAGGATCAGATTCATCCTTGTTCTGTTCAAAAGCACATTCAGACACTATAGCCACATATTTGGAACAGTATTTGTTACTTCAGGTTTAACCCACAAATCTGAATGCATCTGAAATTTTTGGAATTTCATGTCAATGGCATTTCATTCCAATGACATTTCATGACAATGTCATTGCCATTCCAGAGAAGGATCATAATGATTTTAATTTTCATTTCCCGTTGCATTACATAGACACATTAAAGGATCCAATTTAAAATTATGTTTTATAATTTGCTGCATCTCTTTTGTGCCACTTCAAATAAATTACAAAAATCCCAACCAGCCAAAAACAATCTGTGTCTACCCACACAAGACCAGTTGGCTGAATGTTTGTTTCAGCAATTCTGTTTGCATCCCTTCCTTCACAATACAGCTATTGGAAAATGACTGTGATTTGCTTGTTATAGAGATATACTACACATCACAGATCTCCCATTCTTTTATATGGCCTCATGCTGGGACTCTGTGGACAAGGCCAACACCCGTTTTATTTCCTGCCAGTTGAACATACTGTTGTAATTAGGTGCAAGTCACAGGAAACCATTGCTTTAGTTCCTTATCCTTAAAATCACAGATTAGAGCTTGAGCTGCAGAGAGCTAATATGTTATTTCGGTCTTGTTTCTTTTCTTACTATTTTATTGCTAAAAGATAAGGAATAAATAAAGGAGTTTAAAATGTTGAAGTGCTACAAATAAGATACCCTAAATATCATTTCAAGCACAATTTTATTTATTTATTTATTTACCCCAGCTCTGGTCTTGTTGGGCAAGAAGATCCAGAAGGCCAGTTAGGAAATCCGAAAACTCACAGATGGCAGAGAGTTCTTCCATTGCTGAGACCAAGGAAGGCAGTCAGAGACTGGTCTGGAAGTATTCTTCCCCAACCAGACTATTTTTTGCCATCCCCAGAGACAGGGACAAAAGAGCGCATGGGAGGCAGGGCCATACCATGCAGCTCTGTACAGATTTGTCAGCACTATTGCACCTTGGAAATTTTTAAATGCTATGAAAAGTGCAGAATGCAAAAACATTCTAAGCCCAGGTGCACCACATTCAGAAGTTTGCACTCTGCATCTTAAATTTCATGCTATTAACAATTCCAATCATAAATGTGTTGTGCTACCTACCATATTCAGATACTGCATCGACTGACACCTCTCATTCCTGTGTTCTTTTCTGAAGACCAGGTAGACTTTCCCAAGGATTCCTGATCAGTCAGTTAACACCAGCTTCCTTGGAGAAAAGAAAAGATGATGATGTAAACTGTGTATATCTTGAAAAATTCTCTATGTGTCCTAATTTGAGGTAATCAGAACAAATTCTCTTTAGTGATTGTACTTTTCAGCTAAGTTTCTTCTGAATGACTGCACTTTCTGAGGTTAACAACATAAGTTTTAGACAGTGTCTGTTACTACAAGTGATAGTACTTGATGTTTATTTTTACTGCCAAGGATTGATATGCAGAAATGCTCTTGCTTATACCTGCTGCTATAGAAATCAAAGTCATTGCTAAATCTTTTGTACAACATTGGGGATGCCAGAAAGTAAAAAAGTTGTAAAGAAGTAAAAGGTTGTGCCTCTGAGGAGGACCAAACAAGACAGGTGACCCAAACCTGATCAACAAAAGCATTCCATTCCATGTATGTCACATTCAGTATAAAGCTGAGGGATCACCAGGTTTACGAACAAATGAAAGCCTAGCAGGAGTCAAATCTACAGTCTTCTTATCCGTAGTCTGAGGTGTTATCCATTGCAACATTGGCCCCACCAGTTAAAGCCTGTTGGAGTTTAGTGTTCAAACAGCTTCAGATTTGACTAAATGTCTAATGTGACAGAATACTAAACTTCTGAAAATGTAATTCAGTTACTGTCACTACCCTAGAATTGCTGAGATTTTTAATCCTTCAAACACAAAGTGATTCTTGCAGAGCTCACAGTAGGGGATTGCAAAGAAAATCTGTATAATATTTACTTTTTAAATGCGTATTTTTCCATGCAGTATTAGGAGAAGAGATGGCAAAAATATAGCAACAAACTGGCATAGGCTTGATTTTATTTCTTTATCCGGGGTGATATTACCTGATATCCTATTCAAGTATAACTCTTCTGTCATGTATCTACAGCTGCAACCTACTAGAGAAAAAGATTAAGTGAAATTAAATTTAAGCCACAGTAAGCCTCGTAAGTCACCTGCTAAAGACTTTGGATGAGGGGCAAGGGGTTAGCTGAATTCCCAGTTAGGTGATTCTGTATGTTTTCTCTGAAAACGTCTGTGCAGAGGAATGAGATAGCAATGCATACAAATTTCTTGTGCTTAGCTAAACATATCTGCAGTATGGTGATATTTTGCAGATTGTATATATTTGTTTACCTCTTTCTGAGAAGTATGGGTGTATTTTTTTCTTTGATACACTATCTTATTTAAATCACTTACTTGCAGTTCTTTGCACATGGACACGTCAGGTAAATGAATAATAATGAAAATGCAAAACTGAGCTGTGCTACTACACAAGGCTATCTCCCCTCTGTTTCCTTCATCTGGCACCAAGTTACAGAATTCTTCAATCTCTAATGCAATAACTAAGAAAAAAAATATCTGAAGGTGTTTTTCTTGTATGTCATGTATTCAATTTTTCTCAGGTAATCTACAATGAAAGGCAGAAAGAAAATGAAAATTACTCTGAACAGAAAAAAAGTTATTTTACTAGGTGATATTGTATTCCATGAAAAAAGTGATCCAGCTATAGGCCAGAGACTGGAAAATGTATAATCTTTTGGCCAAATACGCATCTTGACTAGACAATAAATTACCAGACTGTAGAAGCCCATGTCTGAAAACAAGGGCACACAAAACTTACCACAGACTGTCACTGGTTCTTTCTGTGCTGGTATCTTTGATGCCATTTTGATATTTGAGTGAAGTTACCTAGATGTCTTTAGGCAATCAAAAATCCCACTTAATTATTATGTTACTTTTAAGTCTTCTCTGTATTGTCAAAGAAGCTATGAGAATGTTTTAGATGTTCAATAAACATTACTTGTTTTAACATGACTACAGCATCCCTTTTTACTTTCCCTTCCTTATATCCCTATTAATTCTCTGTCAAATTCAATATTTTGGCTTGAAATTTTTCTTGTTCCATGGTGATTTTAGGAGTTCTTTTACTGTAGGAACGTAGGACTGGACAGGACCATAAGGACCCTTATATTAACTCCCTTGAAAGCATAGAAAATGTGCTCCATGACTAATTTCAGGGGATCCAAATAATTTCTGCAGAATATGTCCCCATATATTACAGGCTAAGAAATCCTTTGCAGCATCCATTTAAACACATAAGACCTGTAATGAAAGATCAAAAATAAGAAATAAAATTTCCCATGGAAACAGAGCAGGAAAGAACAATAAGATCGCTTCCAGGGGTAGCAAAGTTTGGTAAGTAAAAATTGTTACTGGTTCAAGAAAAACTGTTAGGATCACTTGTGATTCAGTGGAGGACCCAATGAAAGAAATACCCTCAATTTCCTCCAAACTGACCTGAGGAAAAATTCCTTTCCTACCCCTAGTCTTGTGCTTGATTTAATTTTGCATGTGTGAAGAAAACACGTAGCCCAAGTTCTGAGAAACTGAAATTTTCATAGTTATCTCTGAACACCTTACTCCATGACCATTTTAGCTCTGAGCTACAGGAAGGTACAAAAGTAGGAATCACCCCTTCCTTTCCTCCCACCTCAGTCCTTAGAGTCCAATGGAAGCCCCAGAGCTGGAATTACTGTAATGTAAATACAGAGCAAACAAACAATGATTCTGTTATAGCTGGACATGTCCTCTTTCCTTAGGGCAGGAGGATCACAGCAAAATTAAAAATGTAGATGCCTTTTTTTAAGTAGACAAGAGGGAAAAAGAAGACACAGACAGTCATTCCCACCTTGGGAATGTATCAGTTATAACATTTGTGCTTTTAGAGGCTTCCTTTTGTGGGATGATAATGCAAAAGTGACTAACTAGAGAAATTCTCTTATTCTTCGTCTCAGAAGTCAGAGCTGAATGCACACTAACCTATTGGTTTTAAAAGGGAATGTAGATACCAGTCTCAGTGGTCTTCTGCACAGCATTTAAGGCATCAGGATCTATTTTCAGCACAAAAAATACACTTTGTCCATTCTTCATATGCTACCTGATATTCCTGAAACTGAGATTTCCACCAGAACAGAGTTTAAACCACAGTTCTATGGCTAGAGATGGGTAAAGTTATTAGAAATTTTCATGAGAAAGAGATAAGAAGAGATAACACTACAATTAAACTTGCACAGGAAGGTCTAAGGGAAGACAATCAACTTTGTCTGATGTTGTTTTCCCTATATCTGTGATTTCTCTTGAATCTATTTTTCTCCAAGGGCCAAATAATCACCAGCTATAAAATAAAGTAGCTCTCCTGAACTCAGTGGAGCTACATCAAATGAAGACTGATAAACATCTCCCTTTAATGTGAATACTATCAGATCAGAGGTCGATACGATAGAATCTTAGTAACAGAACAGTTTAGCCTTTGAATGCCATGACATTCAAATGTTTAATAATTGCTTTATTGTTATCATTATTGGGAAAGAAATACTAAATAATGCTTCGAAGTGTAATTTAGCAAACACCTGAAAGGCTAAAACAGAGCAGAACGTTTATGTAAAAACTGATTTCGTCAAGAGTAAAAGGTGTATGTAGACATACATGCAGCATAGCTTTGGATCCTCAAAGAAGGAAAAAATGCAAGGCTCTACTGTGATTATTTGATTTGCATGTATCTTATGAAATGTGATGAAAATAGCTGCTTTGCAAGCTGTTTCATAACATCTTTATGAAGTGCTTTGGTGAAAACACAGCAAGAAGAACCATATATTTCTGGCCAACTAAAAAAGATTCTTTCGATACAAATGCTGGCATACATCACTGTAGAGGAAAAGAAGGCTGAAAATCAGACCGTAAGTGTCACAACAGGGTCAAGTGTTTATGATCTGATAAACATTCAAAGTTCACAATAATTTGATTAAGTTTTCTCAACTCGGTTGGTACATTTCTGATTGTACACAATGTTGGGATGGTCATGCCACCAGTAACTCAGTTACAGAAAAGACAACTTAAGTATTTTGTGCTTATTAAATATATAGAGAGAATTCTTGCAGGACAGATGCAGCAATGGACTCGCATGTGTAGGAACAATAAAATAATCGGAAATAAAAATAAAAACAGTAAAAGGGCCCAAAAGTGAAGTCTTCTTAATATATCTGGAGCCTGATTATGGGAATGAGCTATTAAGAGTTAAGTGAAAACCTTGTGTATTGGGAAAAAAAATCCACCTGTTTGGAACATGTTCTAAGCAATTAGACCAAAGTTTGGATGACCTTGGTAGGTGCACAGGTAAAAATCCAACATGTCGTAGTATAGGCTACCAAAAGATCTTGCCACCTCAGAGAAAGACCTGCATAAGAACGAGAAAACGCATCTCAGTGTATTCATGAATTAGTCATTTGTTCTAAGCAGGTAGAAGAAGATAACAGAAATATCCTGTAGTCAATGAGGTACTCAGTACAAGACCAGCAGCAGAAGGAAAGTTTAAACCCTCAGCAACAAAAATCTCTCAAGGAATCTCAGTTTTTTAGGACTATGACTTGTAGTACTATTTTTTTCTTGTCACTGAATAACAAAGAGAGTTCTAGCCCGAAAGTATCCTGGAAAAGAGAAATATCCAGTCAGAACCTAGCTCTGCCAAAAGTACCTCATTTTCTTTTGAGTAGGATTGGTTGGACAGTAAATCTATTCTTTAAAAAAGAGCATGCTTTGATATATCATGGCAGAAAAACAACTGAGAAAGAAATGTTATATTATGATTGTTTGTAGATAAAATATATTTTTCTTACTAACACAATAAGTTTATTTATATTTTAGTTTTGGGGGTTTTTGTGTGTGTGGAGGGGGTTATTTTTGTTTTTTCACTCTGGGATGGAAATAATTGCTTCTTCCTCAGGAGAATGAAGTCCAGTAACAAGTGTGATCTTTCTCTGCATTACTCTAGAGGCTTATAATTCTCAGAAATATCAAAAGCTCTGATTTATTTTCTCATTTATGTAACAAGAAAAACAATCAGAAAATATTCACGTGAAGCGGAGTTCTTAGTCTATAGGTAGCTATGTAATGGAACTGATAAAATAGACTCAAGTATTTATTTATTTAATTGTTATCTATTAGATTACTATATTTTCTATTCACAGAAACACATTAAATTTCATAAAGCTGTAAAAGCCTGAAGTCCTACTGGGTAAAATCCTGTAAATATAATACATTTCTTAAAAGAATAATGTATTAACTTTGTTTTCTGATGGAGTTAGCAGTGTAACAGATTTCCTGTGTTCTTCTAACCCCTTAGGGCATCTAAAGAACTCCAGGAAACAAAGGTATCTTTCCGTACCTTCTGTTGTTTCTACAAGCATTTAATATTTGATGTGATATACATGCCCTAATAGCACATGAAACACCATAGCCTAGTGTGATCACAGCACATACCACATACATAGTGCAGCCTCTTGGTTTTTCCTATTTTGTTTTGCTATTTGGTATGCAAATCCACTCTGTGGTAATCTTACCCATGTGCTGCCTGCTCTGCTCATGCAGATCTTTGTAGATACCCTGGATTCTGATGCCATCTGCATCTGCTTACATTCCTTGCCTTTAACAAAGAATCAGGAGTTAGTTAGACAGATGGTGAAGCAAAACTATTATCAGAGATTATCAGGAAAATATGCTATTTTAAAGACTTTTAAAAATGTAATCACCCTTATTCAGGGTAACATTAATACCGTAACATATTGTGCAATTACTGTTAGTGTTACATTGCTTCAGTACAGACAGAATTACAGCAGGGTAGGGAAGATAGATGTTTCATTTTTTATAACACTCTCAATGGCCCTGTTTTATAGCAGTCCTCCTGTCAAGGGAGGACTGTATCCATCTGATTTTGTTTAGTAATACCTCCATCACCTTCTTAAAATCTCTTCAAGAGAAAACAAATTGATGCTTAGCTGACAGTATTTGTGCATTACTCATTGTTTTTTACTTCTGATAAGAATTCCTACATTTCCACATGTGTTACTGAAAGCAGCAGGGTCAGCCTTACAAATGCACGGAGTAACTCATCTGTGATTAAATGCGCTGAATGACCTGTACAGGTGAGCGGGTATAACTTACATTTGCAGCTGTGAAGAAACCTTACAAAACAAATCTTATGCAGTAAGATTTCTCTTCCTTAATCTGAGATATCTAAAGGGTATGTTTCAAAGTCTGTGTTAGTCAGCCTTGGAACTCTGAATAGTCATTGGAAAAAAAACCAGGCATTTGAGATTAATGCATCCGATCTCAGATAACTATATTGAAATGAGTCAACATATGGAAAAGTACTCCATCACTCTCCACTGATAACTAAAGGAACCTCAGTAGACTTAATTATCTAATACTGAACACTTTAGTAAAGGTATATTAATGTCTCACCTGAAATATCTAACATTTTAGCATCAAGGTGTCTACCCTTTGATATTTCATAGAATACCACATTGTGAAAGCCAAGAAACACAGGTAAAGTTTTTGCTGGGGAAGTTGGGAGGACTGTCATGAGGTTCCTCACATCTCATAGATAGCAGCATGACTGACATGTTTATCCCACTTTCCTTTCTTATAGATCACTGTATTCACTCAGCTGATGCTTTGGTGTGTACAGTAGGATAAAGGTGTGCAGTTTTTGCAATTTGTCTTGTCTCGTGGTTATAACCCCAAATATGAAAACAGGCACATTATTTTACAGTGTTTTCATTTTTAAGCAGAAGCATACTGAAGGTTTTGTCAAAGTACTGCGTAACGTGAACAAACAGTGAGTATGTGTCTAAACTAATAAAAGTGAGAGAAAAAACAAACACAAAAGTCCAACTTGTCTAAGATTCAACAACAAAATCAAAGATCATTTTCATTATTGGTCTTTCAGTTTTTAAGGATCCTCATCCATTTAACTATCAAGAGTTGCATGAGATGCTTAGATGGACAGGTTAAATTCAGTTCAAAAAAGTACAGGAATTCCCCAAACGTGGTACAGAAGTGAGAAAGCAAATCAGAACTGCTGTAAGGACAGCTGTAGCCAGCTGTCTTAACACAATTACAGAACAAATCAGATCCTGAAAATAGGTAAGAAAATCACAGAAAGACGTCTCAAATAACATAATGTGTTTTATTAAAGTCAGGACTTTCAGATAACTGTACATAAGTTATCAAGCCCTCAGGTAATGGATATCAGTGTAGTTTTGTTGAAGTCAAGGACCTCACACTAATTTATCCTAATTAATAGTATTCTAAAGTAAATCTAACTTCAGTAATAGAAAAATAACTTAATACTTTATCAAATTCTGCCGATCTCCATTTCTTTATTATGCTGCTAGTACAGACAAATTAATAGGGAAAAAAAATCATTATCACATGTCTTTTGGAGTTGTAATTAATTTAATTCCCCCAGTGAATTACTAAACCCATTTTCTGTGATACTTCTTTAGCCTCATCACACTGCAAAAGTCCTTGTCCTTTTGCTGGCAATGATATCCCTCTTTGCTTTTCTTACTGCTTACCTTCAATCATTTTCTCCTTGGATTCCCACTTCTTTCTTCTTTGGTCCTCTGTCTTTCTTTGCAGAATAACTACCTTTAGCACATCAGAAGTATATCTGAATTCAACATCAGGGAAAGCTCACTGTTCTTCCTAGTTAGTTAAAGCTCACTGAACCCAGGAAACAATATCTCTTCTTATACAGACATCACCCCTCTTATAGGTTGTATTTCAAACCTTGTGGATCCTAGAGAAGTTACGCTAATTGTACAATAGCTGCATGTAAACCAGTTAAACCTTAGCTTAGATAACTCACACATACCTTGATGATTTTAAGTTGAAGAAGTGTTCAAGAGCTATAGGTGCTGAGTTTGCATACACTTATATCAGTTTAATTAATAGAGATAAAGCTAGAGAAAAAAAAATACAGAGAATTTTTATATATTTGTTGGTCTTCAGTACTGATTGTCTCTCTGTTTTTAACTTTATGTGACCTGAGAAGAATCTCTTGGGAGAGTTACGGGTCCCTAAAATTATGAATAATTTCATTAATTCATACTCAGTTCTTCCTCTTTTTAAGGACCATACTTTATATTTATTATTACACCTTTTCTCCCTACACATCGATAGATTAATCTCTTTTCATTTTTCTGAACCAAATATTTTTAAATATATGCTTCACTTTGCTAACTTTCTTATCAGAAAGGTAGGTAAAGTTGTAATTTCATATGGATTTGTAGTCATCCATCCATACGTCCATCCATCCATAATGAGTGATGGCATAAACTTCGATTTTGTTAGGTATTGTTCAGATACAGAACAAAATTGTCATCCCCCCAAATCTCAACAAAGTTAAGGGACAACACAGGGAAGTCTGTAATGCATGTTTAGTTTGCTTTAAGTCTGATGTTTCTAATAAATTAGCTTAGCAGACCATGTTTAATGTTCTTCAGAATTAATATGTCTTTGGCAGAATGGCATCAGTGTATTTTAAATTAAAATCACATTTTCTGTAATTATCCTTAAAATGTATTTAATTGATACTCCATTTTGTTCTATCATCATTCAAGTGCTACCTCAAGATCACTAACTCAAAGCTCTTGAGTTAGTTACTCATCATCTAAAATCATATAGCTTTAGAGAACAAAAACATTCTGTTTAACAAAAGAAGGCTTTTAAAAATGTTGAGGCAGAAAAAAAATAATCATGAAAGCAGAGAGGTAAAAGATAGAAAAAGACCTATTAAACATATTCTCACTCTCTATCACCGCAATATTTTCCCCTGCAGTATTTTATTTTATCTTATTCAGCTTTAAATCTCTTGAGGCTTCCTTCTCAATTTTCATTGGGAAACTATTTCAGTGCCAAACTCCACCTCAGGATATTTCCTTCGATGTTCAGCTTATGTTTATATTACATAAAATGACAGATATAAAATGCTTTTCAGTAAGAAACTTACGTATGTTCTTTTCTTAATCTTATCCAGACATTTCAGGAAGAGCTCATTGAATGAGGGAGAAATATATTCATAAGCATGCTTGCTAACATTGATTAAATTAGTCCACATTTGTGTCTCTTTGAATTGTGAAGATGAGGTTGATATTTTGTATTTTGATATTTGTGCTTGGAAGAGGGAGTATTAGTTGCTAGAAAGAAGGTGTAAGGTATGAGACTGGGGAAAGCAAGGATCTGCGGTGTGGTACAGTGAGTGTCGTATTCTTCATAGTCATGTGAAGAGGTAGACCAGATCTAGTAGGGGGAAAGCCCATATGCATAGGCTACAGTAGCTATGCTTCATATATATAAGGGAAAGGGATAAAAGGATAAGAGACGTTTTAATAAAGAAATATTAGCCTGAGAAAACTTGAAAACTTGGGAAGTTTCAACACATAATGTTTTAATCTTTTTCTCTTTTGGTCCATTTGCCACCTAATTTCTTTACTGAAAGCCGCAGTTGTTTGTAAAGTGTAGACAATCAAATCAGTTAACAAAACCTAAAGAATATCTAACTTAAACGGTAAGTTCTGAGGAATTAGCTGTAGCTTTCAGTTCACAGGTGAATACATGAAATATATATGGACGGCATATATGATATCATGAATTATATAAAAAAGACGTTCAGGGAAATTGTATTAGGGGCCAAAAAGGCTTTAACTTGGATGTCCATTGTTTCTCATGAGGAAAGTGCCCAGGTCTCTCATTGATATTCTTATTATGCATTTCCAAAGTGATATATGATTTACCAAAAGTACACAAATTTTGGACACGTATAATATCTACCTACAAATCTTTATATGTAGGATGTTGAAGTAGGTTGATATTCATGCTGTGTACTGTTATTTCAGCATCATAGATCATGGCTGTTAGAAGCAGGTATGCAGCATAGTGCAAAGGAAACCTGATCACAACTTTCTAAGGAAAAGACTTAAAGAGGAAAATGCTAAGCTTTGTACTCTGCTTCATGCTCTATTTTTAGGGTCTGTTTAGTTATAAGACAAAATGGGCACCTGTTCTGGAAAATGTCTTTGTGTAACTCTAGAATGGAGGAATGGAAGAGCTGTGTTGACTGTACTGAAAAAAGTAGGACATCCAAGAAAATTGCATATAGATTTATACTTTGCACTTGATTTATTTTTTGAAACTCAGGTTTAGGAACTTCAAAGTTCAAATAACTTTACTTCTAAATAAAGCTGCCATACCATGTAATACTAGCAGTTATAAATGTATAGTAACATTACAATTCTTTGCATCTATTGAAAGTTGAGGAATACATGGAAAAGATACCAAGTTTCCTGTAAACTACATTAAAAGATGTTTATTTTCAAGACAGGAGAGAGTATAAACGGAAGTTGTGAGTTAATAAATCAGTAAATCTTACAGTTCCATGTCTAATCACCCATGCTGATCTATGACCAAGAGGTGAAGCATAGTTGGTGTGAAGCATAGTTGATGTAAAGCATAAAACAGATCTGTCAGCGGTGGTCAGTCATTCAGACATGCTAGGTCGAGGTGAGTCTCTGTAAACCTGACAAAAGCTGTAGGTTAAAGAATAATATGAGCACAAAACTCACATAGCTGCTGATCTCTGCAATGATAATAGCAAAAGGAAACCTGGATTTGGACTAGTCTTGTGTATGTCAACTATAACATACTGTGACTAGACTGTAATGTACTTCTCACTATTCTTTTTGTTGTGCTGAATCTGATCATTTGGCATGACAAATTTGCAGATATTCCATTGCTCAGCGAAGCACCTAATGTACCATTCAAATTTTGATTCAAATGAGGCTGAGTCAGAAGGGGCAAGGGGTTCTTCCATGGAGAAAAATTACCCAGAAAAACTTATTTTCTCTTAGTCCCACAGTTGGCCAGAAACAACAGCTATAAATGCCTAATGACAGAACTTTACAAAATTTCAGGGATGCACCAGCAAAACAATAGAAATTCCTGTTCTAGTGATTGATGAGACAGATATGGATTAAAAGCAATGATTGATTTTAAATTTCCAACTATTTTCCCTGAAGATGAACACATGCAGTATAAGGCTCACAGGTACAATGAATGTTCTACACTCACATTGTTTCCTATGTCTTTGTTGGTGTCAAGTATTCATGAACAGCTCACCCAGGGAATTCCACATATGCACCAGACATCTGGTTCATCTGAAAGTGGAGTGTTCTGAAAGCCATGTTCACTGGAAATTTTACATCAGTCAATTATCTTGCAAAGCAAACACACTTAATAGAAGAGTTAGTACACATTTTCCATCATTGCTATTTTGTTTCCTTTTTTTTTTTTTAACTCTGGGGCTTGGTGCAGCTTATAAAATGAAGTGCTCTCTTTACATGACAGTAGATCTAACTGGAAGATTTTCCAAATTGTTCAGAGACTCTTTCAATAAAAATAACCCTACGAAACCAGAACAAATCAAAAGCAAACCTCTCAATTAGAGCAGACATATTTTCTATCACTTCATATCTGAATTGCTGATTGGTTTAGGAGAGACCTTTGCTCATGTTCTTTATTAAAATAAAGTTTTCACCCTGAATTCTTGCAGGAATACCAAAAGCTGGAAGCTGAACTTCTCATGTCACATCCTGATCTTCAAAAAATTTAATTACAGAGCAAGACACGCCTAGGCCTGATAAATCTTTGGCATAAATTGTAACAAATCGTATGTATATTTAAAAATCAAATAAAATGGAATATTCCATTTCATATTTTGTAGGCAGCTAAGCAATTGAATGAGGGACAATTTGTGCCTTTTCCTGCCAATTTGTGTGTTTCTTCTGCATGAGAAGAGCAGGGATTGAACTCTCATGCCACGCCTTCCTAAACTGCACAGAGCTTTGGCTTCAGCCTCTAATCGTTCTACTGCAAGAGCAAAACTTTCCCTGAGGAGCAATAAACAAATAGAAAATCTTCTTTGACCTTCAGTGTCTTAGGTTTCAGCAGATAATGTGCCTGTTTGTGTGTTCTTCCTAGGCAGAGTACAATCTGAAGACTTTAATTATTTAATTATTAACATCATATAAACTGACAGGATACATTAAGAGAGGTCTGTTTTGCTAATCATTCCTAGTCCTTAACCTCACCACGAGAATCATGGAATGATAGAATGGCCTAGGCTGGAAGGGCCCTTAGAGATCATTTTAATCCAGCCTCCCTGTCACCAGGGACACCACCTGTCAACTAGATCAGGCAACACATGGGGACCAAACAGGAATCAAACCCGCGGCCTTGGCGTTGTTAGCGCCACGCTCAACTGATTGAGCTAACAGTACCCCTAAGAATATTACCTGCTTAATCATTATTCCTATTGGCTATGATCAATGCAGATACACTTTTACTTTTGCACATTTTACCCTTCTGAAAAGTCATGTGAAACACTTTTTTAGTCTCAGTTATGTTTATAAATGAGAAAAGAACTATTACCATCAAATTTTGCCTTTAAGGATGTATGTTTGTCTGCCTGTTCAGAAGATACTATCCTTCCTGCCCCTTAGAATGATCTTCTGTGTGTTTCTTATTATCTATTCCAGAAAAGGAAAAGTCTCACTACATAGAGAGCTGGGGCACCATGTTAGTGAATAACACCAGTTGGTAGATGAATTCTAGCAGATGCATATATCTTGTCAGATTAGCACTGTTCTCCATTTCAAACTGTACAGTGTATCTAAAAATGACTAATAAAGCAGCAAATGAAAATCACTTGAAGAACAAAATACTCTTTAGTGTGCTCTCTGTTGCTTCTGAACTACACCAGGCAGCAGCCTCTCTTCTCTTACTCTAGCCTATATTTCATAATCCCCTTTAGATCAAGTTTTTAAAGGATATTGTGTATTTAGAAGGAAGGCTTCTAAAATTTAATAAATGTTGCTGGGCTTTTGTAAATCTAATACTATCTGTTATCTCTACTTCAAAAGGCAGAAAAGCTGCCGTTACCAGCTGGAATCTCTGACTTTTAAAATGAAAAACTGAGCTCACATTCCTTATACAGGTCAGGGAAACGGGATACTATTGTAACTCTGGTTATAAACATCAGAGAGGGAACTGAAGAGGCACTAAGTGAATTCGTCCTCCATTTTTTTGTTAACTGTCAAAGTGATTTGTAACAATCCAAACAATGACAGTATTCCTCATTACACTAAGCAGTGGACTCCGTCAAAAATACCCAGCCTTTATCATTATTCTTCATACCACTGGTCAGTGTTTTCCAAGTCAAAAGGTAGAACAAAAGCAAAGTTTGCAGAGAGAAATAATGCCTTTTAGGAAGCCAACTAAAAATTTAAAATACCGCCTCTTTTAAATCATTATGGTGACTACAGCATTTCTATGGCCAGACTTCTGCCAATGACAGTTATAATGACAGACCAATGACTGCTTTCGAGATAGCAATCTCAATTATTCTGTGCGTGCAGTTTGACTTTTGGGACTGTATTAGAGTACAGATATGAAGAATATGATTAAATTATACTATTCTAAGGATTCTTCTAGATTCTTTGTCACTGTCAGCACATACATTTCCACGAGTGTCAGTAGTGTTTGAAGTATAAACCATCTATAGCTTCCTTACTGAAGTCAGAGATCCTATGAGGTGGTCCTACAATCACCCCTGTTTTCAGAGAGCGAATAGAGAATAGAGATAATGACAAAGGGATACATTTCCACACTAATCATCAAAAAAGATATATCTCTAGCCTAAGACATTTATCTAGCTTCTTCTAAACTAGAAGCAGTCACATCTGGAAAGCAAGTCCACAAACAGTATCTAAAGATCAAAAAAGCAGACTCTCCGCTTCAGAAGTGCTTCTCTCCTGTCCCACTAATTACTGGGGGAGCCTACAAAACACACTTGAAGAAAGTCTAATTTTAGAGGTTAATTTAGAGGAGATAAATTCTAACCAAAGCATAGCAGAAGTCAATACAGTTGTGCCCTTTGTAATTATTTCTTTCCAGATCTATCTTTTTTACAAAATCTACCTTTTATAATCATTTCTATAGTTCTAAGCTAATTTTCTTTCTGTAGACCAGTTTTACAGTGAAAAGCCTTCCCCAGCATTTACATTCCAATGAAATATTCAGTCACCATTGAGAATCTCTCATTTTCAGCTTTTGGCCTCTTATTCTTTCTTTACACCCTCTCTTGCTATAATAAGTAATTATTTTCCTGCACTGCACATGAGTTTCCACTAGAGAACTTGACTTACACTTTCAACTCTCTGCTCTTCATTTAAGCTACCCAAAGAACAGACAATAGAATATGCCCAAAAAAAGAGGATATCACCCCTTTGATATTATTGAATGATGTATTTGGCCTTTAGACTAAGAAGTTCAGACTTTGCTGATCTGGATGCTCCCAAGAGCAGGCTGCATCCAAACGTTGACCTCATATAACCTTTCTTAGATTGCGAATTGACAAGATTGTACATGATTGTATGGCTCCTCTTAATTAATTTGCTATTATATTTCCACAATCTTGAGAGAGAAAGAGATTTTTAGTGCTTTATACATTTTCTAATATCTGTTCCTTGGCTGCAGTCCTGAAGTTAATGCTCACTAATAGTGTGTTCTTTGTCTGCCCAGTTACTAGGGTCATCGTTTTTCAAAAGAGGTCTCCAGAATGTCGAAATGATTCTTCAGTCACTGTTTTTCTTTTTAACAGAGACCTTTTCTATGTTCCTTTTTCCTTTATAGCCTACAGCTGAGATGTTTTCCTGTGCCAATTTTTTTCTGCACAATTCAATTCTTCAGTCATCAGAGTGAGCTTTACACTTCATTGTTTTATTAGACAAAGTCACAGTAGAAACTGGTATAAATTGTCCTAACCAGAGAGTATTTTGATCTGACTTTAGTTTATACACAACCATCGAAATATTTCTCTCAAGTTTTCTTCCTTCAAGATGACATAACTGACAGTTGCAGTCAGATGAATATGGTTTTCTAACAAAAAGGAAATTACCATAAAAAGTATTATCTAAAATGAGATGTTCCAATTATCTCAGTGAAGAAGAGATATAAATAAATGTTTGTTTTCATTAGCATTATGATTTTTAAATTACTTTTACCCAAAAAAGTATCTGTGAATAGTAGTCTGAACTTTGAAAACAGAAGGAAAATTAAAGCAGCGAGAAAACAAAAAAGGAAGCGTTTCATTAGATTTCATTGTCAGACTTCGGGCTGTGTGGTTTCGATGAACATTGAACCATGTTGGAGTAAAAAGAATGTCTTGAAATGGGAGCTGAAATTTACAAGTTACCATAAAAAATAAATTAGGCTCGGTAAAGTTTTCATCTATTAGTATCTTTGTAAAGGGAATTCTTTCCTTTTCATATACAGTGGGAATAGCTTTCTAAAGTAGCTTTTTTTCAGTTACCAAACTGTTCTGTTTACCTTTAAAGAAAGAATATCCACAGTGAGTTTTCCTATTTTCACAATTCAGTGGGTCAAAACATATAAAATAATTATATTATTCCATGGGCATGTGTTGTTCCCATAATTTCACTGATAAAAATCCCGTGTGAACTTCACATTTTCAGACGCTGGTGAAAGGAAAATGATTTGGGGCTATACAAGCGTTCTGGAGTTTAAAATTTCAACTTCATAAGGAAAAGGCATTTCCACACAACAAAGACCTGCAGTCCTACTCACAGATTTCATAGTGATATGTATTTAAAAGCCTTCATAGTGTTCCATGAACTTTAAACTTCAGCTGACTTACATCTTTGCATCGTTGCCCTTGATCTTTTAAAAACTTTGAATTCCCTTTACAGCAAAGCCCCACCAAACTTCTGATGGCATATCTATCTGTCCCTTTCAGAAAGCTACATAATTTAAAATACACACCAGCAGCCTGGTAAATTCAAGTGAAATCAAACATACTTTTTAAAGAATTTAAGCAAGTTTCTATAAATAAATGGGAGGAGTTTGTGTTAGACAAACATGAAAGTTAATCATGCTGTAGGACTGCTTCAGGTGCTTGGCACACACTCTTAATTTTAAAAAACCAACTTCCAAATTATCGCCTTGTTTTACATTCAGTTCTTAGATAAAATTATACACAGGTATTCAGCCATTCAAGATCTGATCATCTATTATTTCAAATTCAATATGATTTATCTACCTTTCTCAAAGTACTAAGAAAGCCTATTTCTTCACAATCCGTATTTTCAAGAGAGTTTTATTTATGCAGGCTGGTCACAGTTGCATATAATATATCTATGTGTCAGAAATTGGAAGAGGCGGTAGACATTATAGATGAATTGCCAGGAAATTACCCCGAGTGTGCTGACTTCCCAAATTCCTTCAAATGACTTAACAGGCTTGACATGGCAGCTCAGTGTTCAGTTTGCTTAGGGGACTTTAGGAGAATCAACGGTTCCAATCCATTGCTAAGGTTTGGGGTTTTCACATTTACATAGCAATACGGAGCTTAAGGAATCTGTAACTGGAAAAGAAAAATATTTAAGTCAGTGTTATTACCAACAAAACTGTTTAAGTTCATTTGCACTATTCAAATTAAAAACCTTTATTCTTCTAAGAAAAATTAGATCAGCAGATCATATTATCATTGCTGAATTGTTGGTAAGCAGCATCACCTTTGATCTGAAAGGCTTTTGGTTCACAGCAGCTCTGGCAGTAGCAGACACACTCATTCTTGATGAGACAATGAAGAGTGTAAGGGTGACAGGCTTTATGGCAAAAGGCATCACATACCTTCCATAAATCACTCGTTTGTCTAGTTCTGGTTGGTTTAATTCTGTGACCTATGAAATTAAAAGCAGAAACCTTGATTTTCTCTTTATAGCTTCTTGCATCATCCAAGGTAGAGAACAACTGTCAGGCTCTCATCTCTACATGAAATTAAAGGCATTTTGCAAGAGTAGCATCATTCTGCTGAGGTTAGGGAATTCCCCTCTAATGAAACACATTCTAGTCTAGCATCTGGGAGCTTATATATATGGCTATTTGGTGGATACAATAAAATAAATGTTCTTGTTTATTTTAAATTTACCCTCACTACATTTCCTGCTATTAATTCACATATCCTTTAAATAACCAAAAAAACCCAAAGCAAGTAATAGTAGCCTAGACCTAGTGAGTGACAGAAAAATAGCCTCCAACCAGATTCTTCTAATTTGGAAATAATCAAACTTAAGGTGTGTCAAACTGTTCTTTAATGCTACAACTAAAATGTTATTCATGTTTTTAGAGCTTCCCTGATTTCCAAAACAATTGCAGTCTAAAAGTAGAAGAAAAGTAACATAACTGACAATTACTGAAAAATTGTACCACATTCAAGAGACTGCTGAAGATACCAGGAGGTAATTGGTTTGACTATACCAGTGTTACTTTTTTACTGTGATATAACTATAAAGCAATTAGGCTCTTCTTTTAAATGGAATGGTGACTAGAGCTGTAAAAAGACATTACTGCCATCTTCTGGTAATAGCTCATTTGGCTTTCCAGCATGTGGGGTTTTATTTATTTATTTCTCTTTTTATAGACCACTACACAGGCAATCAGGGGGTTTTGTTTACAAGACCAGGGAAGTGTAAACATTGTGCTTTAACATTTGGAATTTGTTTTGATCAATAATTCTATGCTGCTCCAGAATTTCTGAACTGCTATATGACTCCTAGTAATAAAACATTCTTGAGCTTGATTTTCCTTTGAGACTGTAGATACTGTAAGGCCAGAAATGTAAAATTAATGATACAGTCTTATATTATGCTCCTATTCCAAAGCGTAAACTACCTAATAATGGAATGGAAAGAGAAACACTATGAGAAATCTAATTAAGACTAAATTCAATTTAATATCAGCAATGCTAGAATGATCACTCCCATTCGCCAACGATCTAAATCTCCTAAATATGTTCTAGTTACATATTTGTCTTTGTGACAAAAATCTGCTTTCTGCTTCCTGCAGACCCTTTGGTGCTTCAGCCTTGCTGCTGATAACTTGGTGGATCCTGTTTATCTGTAATCATAAAACAGAAATAGAATACCAAGCAATAGTCCCTCTTCCTCCAGGAGATGTAACTTAATTTGTGACATGATCTTTATACATCTTTAGCATCAAACATCATTGCTATTAGTGACTAATAACATTGCTATTAATAATTAGTCTCAGTCTTACTTGATGTTGTATTAAGAATGTCCCCTCCTGGAGAGTAAGAAATCAGCCTGAATACAAAGAGAAGCTATGACATGTAAGGTAGCTGCTTTATAAAATGTAATACCTGTTCCTCTAAATATCTGTTTGGAAACATCTTGTTGTATCTGTGGAATTTCCTCAGATACTAATTTAAAAAAAAAGGATTAGTTTGGGTGTTTTTTTCCTCACACACACTAAACCCTCAGTTTACCATAAATAAGTTCTCAGTTTACCATAAATTAATACATATACACTTTTGAGTGCAAACATAGACATAGGGCAGGAGAATACAGATTGCTTTTGAACAATGTTTCACATATGTGAATCGTGGTGTCCACACACGACAACAGCGGAGTATTTCGCGCCATCTGTTCCATGCAAACAAACTAAAAGTTTCCAGTGTAGTGAAAAGATTGACAATACAGACTGAGGTAGTCAGAGATTGTGAAGATTCAATGGGAGGATCAGGCAGCACGAAGAACCCCAATACTTTCATCCTTCCCCAGTAGACAGTACGGATAAGAACTTGCCGGTCTTGCTGGACATACAGTAAAGGCATCCCAGGGTTCTCCATTAATTTCTTAAGTTACCATGCTGATAGGAATGGTGAGCTATCCTTGTGATTCAGATGGCTCCACAGTTTCCTTGTTGTTTGGTTGTTTGTTTTTTTCTCCTTGTCTTTCTACACCCTATTAGAAACTGGACAAATGCAGCTACATAGGCAAAGTTACTTTTATGTGGACACTGCTGTGATCTGAAGTAGCATCTCCCAAGACTGTTATGGCACAAATACAGTTTTTGAGTCCCATTTGATAGCACAGCCCTCAGGGTCTTATGGAGTTGGGGTTCATAGCCGTTGCCCACATAGCATTCGGTTTCTGGCCCCTTCACACACTGCGAAATAGTGTGAATCCTGTCAAGTCACCCCCTTAGCTGTGCTGCCTTCCTCCTTACTGAGCAGCCACATCAGCTGCTTGACTGTTTTTTCAGATGTGAAAATCTAGTTCCCTTGTATTTTTTTCTGTATTACAAGCTTAGCCTCCATTTGTGGTCTATATATTTAAGAATAAATCTTTCATTCAAGTGCTTACAGCCACTGTGAGAGTCACATCACTCTTGGAGATATTTCCCTTTCAAAGCAGCCAGCCTGCCCTCAGATGAAGAGATCCGAGATGGTAAATTTTTCAGAATCATTTCTTATTGGAAGCAGAGCTGTCCTCTATAAATGCAGGAGCTAACCATCTTTAAATCCAGAGCTGGATAGTAGTTTTTACTGTCCATTCATGCCAGTGACAGATGCCTGGCAATCAGGAGATGCTTGCCTACTCCCAGACAGGAAGCACAGAAACTACACTTCTGTTAAAAGAGCAGAGAGGCTGTTGGTTAACACAAGCTTTTGCAATGAAGTTGGCACATGTTTTCATACAGCATCACTCAAAACCTTTTACACTGCAGCACATCCCCCAGCTGTGAGCCAGCTGGTGATTGGGAGGGAGGAGGGACCGAGGTATGGTAAAATACTTCTCATTGTAAGCGGTTTTGCAGAAATGTAGTTGCAACTTTAAAGAGCCCCCCTAAAGCACATCTCTTTC